>NW_027362764.1:659115787-659220787 GCF_046119375.1 Phyllobates terribilis | reverse complement strand
GGAATTCAATCCAGCTGAGGTGCAATTTGCTTTTGGAGAGTTTTTGGCTTGAAACAAGTTCCAAAAGAACTTGGAGGATTTTTTTTCCTTTATCCATACTTTAAGCATATATTACAAGCGCATTCAACCATCTGCAACAGTTCTGTCCATACTATACCGTCCTATATTGCCAGCATATCAATATGGGAAAACAATCCTGAGTCAATCATTTGGTACTGTAATTTTTGGGTTAGAGAAGCTTTGGAACTGCAATTTTAAAAGTCTTGTTTTTTAAGCAAGGGATCCTGTCTTCACTCCTACACACTGAACATATCCACTCTGATGCTATTGAAATTACCATCTAGGCCAGAAGCAGGCTTAGCTTTGACTTCCAGAGGGTTATCTAAGTCTTCCAGCTTCTGGCTCAGCTCACTGTCAGACTCATCTGAACAACTTTCTGTGGGTAGTGAGGTTTGAACCCCTGAGGTGCTGCACAAACTTGAGGTAACCGTTGAAGGCAAGGAGAGGGAAGGAGAAGAAGAAGGGGAAGAAGCAGCTTTCCTGGCAGATGCTTGAAAAAGAATATTAGGCCAGGACTTCATGGAGAAGCGAGAAAGATGAGAATAGGTGTTATTAGGAGAAGCTGCAGACTGCGAGGTAGATGTGGTGTTAGGACTAGGGGAGCAGACTGAGTGAGGTAATAATCTAACATGCTCTTTGGCATTTCTCATTGCTTGTTTGATTGTTTTCTCTTTGTGCAAGCTTGACTGGAGGTGTTGGCTAAGTGCTTCACTTCCACTAATAGCCACATCACAGGAAAGACACTGATGTTTGTTGACTGAAACTCGAAGCACTGTTTCTTGTGGGTCAAGCAAGGCCTGACCGAAGTAACAGAAGGACTTTTGATGGTTTACTGCTGCCTCTTCATCAGTAAACATCATCTGGCACTTTCTGCATATAAACTCATGCTTGACAAATGGAACAATGACATTGTCTGATAAGTCTGCATTTTTTGGATGTGTCTGGGGTTGTTCTTTTGTGCTTTCCGTGGCAGGACATTTTTCTTCCTTCTTTTCGGACTTTTCGTTTGCTTTTTGCTGTGGCTGCTGCTGTTCACTTTCTACATTTGGTGAGTTGACTTGGGGTGGCTTTTGTTCTTGCTGTTGCTGTTGCTTTTGTTGTTTTTGTAATGAATCCTGGAGGTTTTGCTGATACTGTTGGTACTGTTGTAACAGTGCACCAGGAGACAATCCAGCAATAGCTTGAGGCACTGCTGGACCATATGGAAAGAGGCTCTCCATCCCACAGATTGGAGGGAGATACCCTCCTTGCACTGTTCCATGGAGCTGCGGTGTAAAATATGAAGCAAAACCAGGAATAAAATATGGCAAGAACTGTCCACCTATAAATGAAGCTGGATCATTTGAAACAGCATTTTGAAGTGCTTGCAGCTGAGCAGGATCCATGGGCATTTCTCCTGTTTTTCCCAGCATGGAAAGAGCAGATGAGATTTTTTCCTCTTTTTTAGCCTGTTTCATTTCAGATTTTGCAGTTTCTAATTCTTCCTTTACTCTTTTGAATTTTTGGCGCTTGCTTTTATCCAGATCTTTGTTTTGCTGTTCTGTCTGCTGTCCTGACAAAGAGGATGATGGGGATGGTTGCGGTGGTTGTGGAGGAGGATGAGGTGGAGGAGGAGTCTGCAGCAAAGATTTGGTGGGAGCACTACTGAGAGATAGGGCAGGAGATGGAGTAGCTGAAGTAGGGAACCCAAACATGCCTGCACCAGGAGATGTCAGAGCTGAAATCAAGAAAAATATAGTTGTTAATTTTTATGTAACAATTTTATCATCTTTAGCAGCTAAAATGTGACTTAAAGTAGTATGATGCGATACACTTTATTGATCCCGAGGGAAATTGTAGTATCACAGCAGTTAATATGTTGAAAGAGAAATGTTTTAAAAAATTATATATATATATTCATTCAAAATTATTTTAGTTAAAAAATTTCTAGCCCAAGTTGTAAAATTATTTTAACCCCACATACATGCATTTAAGTAAAAAAAAAAAAAAAAATTCCAAAACTGATCAACTCCTTTAAATGAAATCTATGATATGCAATTACCATTTGAACTCTGTGTAAACCCAGGCAATGGTGATGGGCTGTTCATCCCAGGAAGAAGAACTGGAGGAAGGCCAGGTAGCCCTTGGTAAGATGTTGTTAGATTGTGACCATGAAGAGAATTGTTCTCCATTATACTCAACGGCTGAACAGATAAACCCAAAACATCAGAGGCCTTTTTTATACGATCCAGTTCATGTTGTGCCATCAGTTGCCTCACAGTTGTAGGAGCCAAGTAATCCTTCTCACGATCAAGCTGACTTCCTACAGTTTCCCTCACCTTGGTAATGTGTTGCTTTGAAAATATATGATCTCTAATGGACAGTCGTGCTGAATATTTCACTCCACAAAGAGAGCATTCTAGTCTTGTTCCATCTGGCCCAGTTTTGTTGATCATGAATGGCTTTCCTATGTTTATTTTGAATTTCTTTTCTTTTGCCCGTGCATTTTGAAACCAAACTTGAACAACACGTTTGGGAAGACCAATCTCATTGCCCAACATTTCACATTCTTGCATTGTTGGAGTCCGATAATCACAAAAGCAAGCCTTAAGAAGCTTAAGTTGAACATTACTCATTTGAGTTCTAAATCTTTTATGGCATGGTCGATCACTATTTTTGGTTTTAAATGGATTGTTACTACCAAATGAATTTGGCGAGCTGGGATCTGGATCTGCTATACTCGATGTTTCACTACGGTCTGCATTGTCCTCAAATTCATCAGTCATATATACGCTTTGGTCATGATCACTTTCTCTGTCCATATTATTATGTGATGTATTTGATAAAGAGAAGAAAAAACTCTCATCACAGCTGTCTGCAATGGAAGCAGTTCCTGTTTTTGGCAAACTGTCATATATGTGCATTTTTGGCTCTTTGGGAGTTTTTACATCTTTAGTACTACCAGTGGTGCTTTCCCCATCATTGTTTCCCTCATCTCCTGTTGTAGCATCACTAATGGCTGTGTTAATTGATGATGTTTCATCAAAGTCATTTTTGCTTTGATCAAATCTTTCTGCAGGTGGAGCATTTAAGTTTTCAATGTCTTCACTGCATTCTGCCCTAAAAGATGATGGGCTTAAAAGATTCTTTGGAGACAGCTCAGCATTTTTGCTAACAGGTGTAGAAACAGTAGAAGGTAAATCATTTTCACTTAGTTGGTCATTCTTTGGAAGTTGGGGGTAATCAAAAAACATATATTTGTTTGGGCTTTCACCACAATCATCCATTGCATTCAGAGGACTTGGTGGCAAACTATAACCAGCTTGCTTTCCTTCATTCCAGTGCCGAGATCTTATATGACTTTCTAAGGCTGACTTTGCTTTAAATAGTGCACGGCAAAAAGGACATCTTTTATGGGACTGTGCAGGTCCTACAGCCCGAAATTGACCCTTTCTTTCTCTGGCTCTTGTATTTTGAAACCAGACTTGCACCACTCTTTTTTTCAGGCCCACTTCTCTGGCAATATGATCAAGCATCTTTCTTGTTGGATTGGAATCTAGTAAATACTTCTCATATAGTATTTCTAGTTGCTCAGGAGTAATTGTAGTTCTTAATCGCTTATCCCGATGTTGGTCCTCACCACTATTGCCTCCCTCCTTCTCACTGCAGTTATTATCATCTTTGTCATCTAACTTTCTCTTCAAAGATGTAGAAACTGGTGTGGCTCCATGTGGCGCACCATGTTGTGGGGTCAAGTGTGGCATGGAACCTCCAAGTAATTGTCCTGCCATAAGAGGGTTGTTTGGGTCAAAAATCATGTATGGCATATCTATTGGCCTTTCTAAAAATTGTGAATGGAGAAACTGGTTTTGGGCAGCTAAAAAATGCATGTGTTGGTGCTCTTGCCACAACTCGAGTGTTGGAAAAGCAATTGTGCACTGATCACATTGGTATTGTAGCAACTGAGGAGGTAGGCTGTTCTGCAGTGAAGTCATAGATATGGGTAATGGACTAGATGGAACAGGAGTGGTTTGGGATGCTGATGAAGGTCTTGCAATTTGCTGTCTTTGATGTGTAACAGTTACTGTAGGCTGTGTATCAGATGATGTTGAAGCTGAAATAGACTGTATTAATTTAGAGGCTAATGAGCTAGCAATAGCATCAATTTGCTTTGGTTTCTCTGGCTGTACATCAGGTTTTGGTGAAGTTTTACCAAACTCTGGTCTGGGTGATGGAATTAAGGGGGTGCTTGAACCAGATCCAGAGCTTACTGTGGTTACTGTTGAAGCTTTAGATGTTTCAGCCTGACTAATAGTATAGTATGTCTTTGGCATTATTTGATCTGTAGCATCCAAAGAATCTTCATTTTGACTCTCATCGAGAATATCATCATCTTCATCTTTATAACAAAGCTTTTTCTGATGAGTAATTAAGTCAAATATTCTAGGGAACACAACATTACATTTCTTACATTGATACTGCATGTTACTAGTACGAATGTACCGCTCATTAGTTAGTTCTCTCTTTTCACTGTCTTTAGTTTCTGCTTGATTCTCATAAGTTTTTCTTGCTTTCTGACGCGCGTTTTGGAACCAAACAACAATGACACGGGTGACTAAATTGAGAACTGTTGAAAGTTGTTCAATCTCATCATCTTTTGGGTATGCATTAGTGTCAAAAAAGTCCTGTAAAACTCTAAGTTGGTAGTCAGTAAACCTAGTTCTTGAAGATCTCTTGCTGAAAGATGAATCCGACCTGTGAATATCTATGGATGGTAATTGCGGCTCAATTCTTATATCATCAAGAACTGTTATAGGGGGATTACTGAAATTGTATGGTGAATCTTTATTTCTTTGACGCTCCTTAAATAAAGTGTTACGAAACCAATGTTTAATAACCTTCAAGGAAAGCCCTGATTTCTCTGCCATCTCCTGTATCTGATCCTCATTTGGAGAATTGTTAATGTCAAAGTAGGCACGTAGTATTTTCAGTTGGTCATCTGTAATTCTTGTACGTGGGCGTTTAAATTGGGAATGACGCAAGAAATTTGGATCTAAACCCAACTGTTGCTGACACATTTGTGCTAGATCTGCTGACAAAGCATCCATAGGTGAGAGTTGTAGTGCAAGTTGTGGTGGTAAAGCTGGATGCTGGACAGATTGCATCATAATTGGAGGGAAGAGAGGAAGGTCTAAGGAGACTGGAAGTTGGACTTGAGGTGGAGCAGGAGGTGGTGGCGGAGGAGGTGGTGGTGGAGGTGGCGGAGGAGGAGGTGTTGGAGGTGGAGCTTGCAATGGAGTTGGTGTTGAACTTGGAATTTTTACCGGAACTGTAGGAGTAAGAGCTGGTGGGGGTTGTGTAGGTGGTACAGATGGAGGAGGCGGTGGTGGAGGTGGTGGAGGTGGAGGAGTTTCTGGAGAAGATGGTGCAATTGGATAAAGCTTATCATATGCTTCTCTGTATTGACGGGCAAACTTTTCTAATTCCCCATATGGGAAAAACTGTCCATGAACATGTTCTTGGTGACTCTTTAAGATTAGAATATTTGAAAATAACTTACTACATTCCCCACACTCTAATTTCTCATGATTTTCATTATCCCCTAGTTTATGCTTCTTTTGAACTTTCTGCCTGTTTTCATTGTATTGAATTATCAGCTCAAATCCAAAATTTTCAAGAAGAGCTTTTGCTGCATTTCCCCTAGCACCAGAAGCTATACGTGGTGGTGGAATAGTAGAATCTGAAGGCTTCTGCTTCTTGCCATCTTTGTCTTTGGGAGTGTCATTATCATTTGTAACTTCTTGCTTTGGTTTCTCTTTTTTTTCAAGCATGTCTTCAGAATCCTTATAACATGATGTATCTTTTATTAGTTGACTTTCAACATTTGCCACACTTTGTTCCTGTTTGAGTATCCTGTTGTGATGATGCTGTTTCTGTGATTGATGTTGTGACTGTACTTGATACTGTTGGGCTTGCTGCTGGGCTTGCTGCTGGAGAAGTTGTAGCTGAGTTTGCCCAACTTGATGTTGTGTTTGTATTTGCAGCTTTAAATCTTCAAGAAGTGACCCGGTCATGCCAGGCATCCCAAATGCAGCAGAAGAAGGTAGTCCCAAATCTGGATTTAGGCTAAATTCTGTGCCAGGTATGTAAAAAGGAAAAAGAAACTGAGGCTGTTGAAACTGAAGAAGAGCTTCAGGAGTCATGGGAAAGTGAGGAAGAAATGCTGGGTTTAAGAACTGTGGTTGAAAGAAAGCAGCTTGTTGTTGCAATTCGTGCTGCAGTTGCATTTGAAGCTGTGCTGGTGACTGGGGTGGGTGATGTGGAGGTTGGGTAGAAATAACCTCGGGAACTTGCTTTTTGTTTGTTTCTTTGGCATCTATGTGGGTTTCTTTGCTGTTAACAGCTGGCAAACTCATAGAATCTAGCATCCCTTGGTTTGGGCTGCTAACATTCCCTGGTATATTACTCCCACTGGTATTGTTACTATTGGGTTCTAGCTTGGCAGCCCTTGCCTTAGTTTGGTGAAGTACAGATCTCATATGGATTTCCAATGTAGAACTTTGGCTGTAGGCAACATTACAAATGCTGCACTTATATGGTTTATTGTCAGTGCTGTTGTTGGTCTCTTGAGGAACTGGACTTGATGCTTCTTGTAAAACTTTTTTAAGCTTATGCAAATGAGACACTGAATTATAATGGACCAAAAGAATGTTCTTTTGTGTGAAGGACTCTTTACATACTGTACACTTATATGGTCGTGATGGATCTAAAAATTTTTCCATAGTAAAATTTGGCCCTTTTCTAAAAGGCAAAGTCCGCTTTGGTTCAGAGCCCAAGTCATCTGGAATGGAGCTACTGTCACTCCCAACTGGGCTTGCTTTCCCCTCATGGTCCATATCATATTCTCGCTCATTTTCCTGCTCTAGGGAGTGTTCATCTAGGGCTATACTTTCATTCTCAGCCCAGAGCTCCCCATTTACAGGTAGGGTTGCACACAGCTGCTGAAGTTCAGTCTCATTAAGCTCAGGGTGGCCCGTTTCCAAATGTTTTTTTAAAGCCAGGAATGTACGGAAACTGCGTTGGCAAAGACTGCACATGGTAGCAGCCCTAATAGCATGATACTGGGAATGTATCTGAAGCTTCTGCATAGTCTTAAAAGCCAAACTACAATGGGTACAACGGTATTTATAAACATGTCGGTCAGAAACCGAGAGCTGCTGTCTTTTTTGCGGATCATTCATTTGTTCTGTTAGTGAGTCACACGGTTTTGCATCTTTGCTGATACTTTTGTTCCATTCTGTGGTATCTAGCGAATCTTTGGACAGATTTTGCTCCTCTGTTTTAATTTCAATTCCAGCTTTTATATCATCTCCACTTTGGATGTTCTTTTCTTCAGTCGAACTGTCACCTATTTGAGGCAGAGGAAAAATAAAAAAGAATAAAATTAGCACTACTGTATTTGCTCTCATTTGTATGTGCATTAAAGCTTTATTTGTGTTACAGGATTTCTTTTTCATGTGATCAGCAACTAAGAACAAGCATGTAATACAATAAAATTAAGAGGCAAAATCTGCTGTACAAGCTCTTATGAGCTATGTTATGTTAGCTATTAGAATAGGGAAAAATGATACCACCGGTATCGTTAGAAGACGTCTGGAGACCGACTGTCTGTAAAAATACACTGCTCAAAAAAATAAAGGGAACACTTAAACAACAGAATATAACTCCAAGTAAATCAAACTTCTGTGAAATCAAACTGTCCACTTACGAAGCAACACTGATTGACAATCAATTTCACATGCTGTTGTGCAAATGGAATAGACAATAAATGGACCACAGACCACATCTCAGTACCAATGCTTTCTGAATGATGTTTTGGTCAATTTTGAATGTTGGTTGTGCTTTCACACTCGTGGTAGCATAAGACGGACTCTACAACCCACAGAAGTTGCTCAGGTAGTGCTGCTCATCCAGGATGGCACATCAATACGAGCTGTGGCAAGAAGGTTTGCTGTCTGACAGCATAGTGTCCAGAGGCTGGAGGCACTACCAGGAGACAGGCCAGTACACCGGGAGACGTGGAGGGGGCCATAGGAGGGCAACAACCCAGCAGCAGGACTGCTACCTCCGCCTTTGTGCAAGGATGAACAGGAGGAGCACTGCCAGAGCCCTGCAAAATTACCTCCAGCAGGCCGCAAATGTACATGTGTCTGCAAAAACGGTTAGAAACCGACTCCATGAGGGTGGTATGAGGGCCCGATGTCCACAGATGGGGGTTGTACTCACAGCCCAACACCCTGCAAGACACTTGGCATTTGCCACAGAACACCAAGATTGGCAAAGTTGCCACTGGTGCCCTGTGCTCTTCACAGATGAAAGCAGGTTCACACTGAGCACATGTGACAGACGTGACAGAATCTGGAGACACCGTGGAGAGCGATCTGCTGCCTGCAACATCCTTCAGCATGACCGGTTTGGCAGTGGGTCAGTAATGGTGTGGGGTGGCATTTCTTTGGAGGGCCGCACAGCCCTCCATGTGCTCGCCAGAGGTAGCCTGACTGCCATTAGGTACAAAGATGAGATCCTCAGACCCCTTGTGAGACCATATGCTGGTGTGGTTGGCCCTGGGTTCCTCCTAATGCAGGACAATCCAGACCTCATGTGGCTGGATTGTATCAGCGGTTCCTGCAAGATGAAAGCATTGAAGCTATGGACTGGCCCGCCCGTTCCCCAGACCTGAATCCGATTGAGCACATCTGGGACATCATGTCTCGCTCCATCCACCAACGTCACGTTGCACCACAGACTGTCCAGGAGTTGGCGGATGCTTTAGTCCAGGTCAGGGAAAAGATCCCTCAGGAGACCATCCACAACCTCATCAGGAGCATGCCCAGGCGTTGTAGGGAGGTCATACAGGCACGTGGAGGCCACACTCAATACTGAGCCTCATTTTGACTTGTTTTAAGGACATTACATCAAAGTTGGATCAGCCTGTAGTGTGCTTTTCCACTTTAATTTTGAGGGAGACTCCAAATACAGGCCTCCATTGGTTAATAAATTTGATTTCCATTGATGATTTTTGTGTGATTTTGTTGACAGCACATTCAACTTTGTACAGAACAAAGTATTCAATGAGAATATTTCATTCATTCAGATCTAGGATGTGTTATTTGAGTGTTCACTTTATTTTTTTGAGCAGTGTAATTAATCTTTTTGCTGTTCATAATGTTTATAGCTAAATAATTTAATATTTTATCTTAGTTTAGTTTCTTCTCCCCCAAAATGTAAATATTTTCTGCTTCACTTTCATATTTTTTAATGAAATCATGAACTATGACTTTATGAAGCAAAATAAAATATTTAAAGGGCAAATCCACCTAAATTTAGTTAATCTGATCCTATCGTTTCAAGAAGGTCTGCTCTCTGAGGACATAAAAATGAAGATGCACAGCACCCAACAGACCATTTGTACCTCTTTGTTTTAACTAAAAGTGGGGGTCTCAGCACCTGAACCCCCACTAATCAAAATTTTTGACAGTCACTATGATATGTCAAAAGTTGTTTTGTTGGATCTGATCCAGAATCACAGAATAAGTATTTGGTCAGAGGCCAAATGATGATTTTTGATACTTTGATTTCCTGCCATAGTTATACCACAAAGTTGAGCATGCATTTGTGTTGAGGTTGTGTTGAAGCGTTAGTATCTAAATGTGTTACTATGGACTAGTCGTATCACTGAACTATGTGAATAGGGGAATAATAAAATCGAGCAAACATATATTAGAAAGTCAAAAAGTCCTGAATCCCTTTAAATGTTGTAAAGTGGAATGGTGTTATAGCTTTCATTTCATTTTTTCTTTTATTGTACTACATACTAGTAACATGTAGCTTATAAATTACAATTTCACTCACCTGTCAACTTTCCTGACAACTCAGGGGTGACAGATGGTGGCATCTCAGGTTCTGACTTCTCAGATGCAGCTTGTGGCAACAGCATACTGTTTGGTATCATGACCTCTGGCATAGAAATCTAAAGAAAACAATAGACTCTGATGAGCAAAAAGCTACAGTAGTAGAAATTATTCTAAGCATTACAAATCATAGCCTGGCTTGTTTCTAATTAGATAAGCACTGTTGATATGCTCATTCACCCTCACCCTAAAATTATGGATCAATATCAATGTCCCATAGGAATTGTATTTCTTTATCAACCAAATAGGTCTTTGTTAACATGGGCGCTGCCCTCCATTCCGTTGCGGTTCCATTGTGTTTGGCTGCAAGAATATTGTAGTCTGCATCATTATTCTTCCTGTCAAAGAACACTAGAACCTCGAGAGATCCTACTGTATTATAAGTCAATAGAATCGGCTTGAAAATGGAACTATCGTATCCGCTCCGGTTGTTTTAAAAACAGCAGCCATGGCGGTAATAATAGCAATCAATCATAGAACATTTAAAGTAAAATTTATATAAAAAGCCACTTACTGTCATGAGTAGTTTTTCCACACAGTCCGGAGACACACTATGCAAATGAGTCAAATGCAACTGTAGATGCATTTTGTTGCTGAGAACATCTTGGCAAAGGGGACAGGATATTACGGGTTGCACCGAATGCTGGGAGAGGATGTGCATCTGGATACGATTCGGGTCCTTGCTGCTGTAGTTGCAGTAGGGACACTGATAGCACTAAAAAAAAAGGAAAATAAATAAAATTGAAAAAATAGCTGCAAAAATTCTTTCTTACTAATCAAAATATTATTATTTTGTTCAAATCTCTACCTGTTCTTGACAAATGCTATTCTCATCTGCAGTTCTCGTTCTCTTATTTGCACCATCCTCTTCTTTACTTTGCGCTAGTTGTCGCTTTGCTGCTGTAAAATTCAAGACCTGATCCTTATCCGGAGTTTGAGTCCTGGAACCTAGAACAGATTAGAATACAGAAAATATTAAATTATAATATATTATTTTTCAGGGTTCTGCACATATAAAAAGATGCAAATGGGTTTATAGTACATGTGTATAATAATACATAACAGAAATATGATACATATTGCAGAAAACAAGTACAATAAAAGTGACTAAATGAGTGAGCGACCGGTACAGAGGGAAAGAGGATCCTGCCCACAAGTGTAGGAGGTGGTAGGTGAAGGTAAAAGCTTCTTATTTATAAGTAACAGACTGGTACAGAGGGAGAGAGGATCCTGTCCACAGGAGCTTACAGGGCACAAGGGAAGAAGATGGTAAGTGAGGGTGTAATCTGCTCATATATGAGTGATAGACTGGTACAGAGGGAGAGAGGATCCTGCCCACAAGGACTTACAGTGTGTAAGGGAAGAAGGCAGTAGGTGAAGGGAAAGGCTGCTAATATATAAGTAACAGAACAGTACATGGGGAGAGAGGAAGCTGTCCAGAGGGGATTAGACTTTACAAGGGAAAGAGGTGGAAGATGAGCGTAGAATCTGCTCATGTATAAGTGGCACATTTGTATAGAGGGAGAGAGGATCCTTCCTAAAAGGGTTTACAGACCGGTACAGAGTGAGAGTATCCTGCTCAAAAAGGCTTACAATGAACAAGGGTAAAGGGGTGGTAGGTGAAGATAAAAGCTGCTTATAAATGGGTGACAGACTAGTATAGATGGAAAGAGGATCCTACCACATGGGCTTCCACTTTACAAGGGAAGGAGGTGGTAGGTGAAGGTAAAAGCTGCTTATATGTGAGTGATAGGACAGTACAGAAGGAAAGCGGATCCTGTCTGTGGGAGCTTATGCACTACAAGAAAATAGAAAGAAGGCAGTAGATATGGGTAAAAGTAGCTCATATGGCAGTTCGGTGGCAGCAGGGTTTTTAGAGGTTGTGTAGGCTTTTCTGAAGTGGTACGTTTTTACTTTGCCTTTGAAGTTTTCAGAGTTGGGGCAGTTAGTGCCCGGTTAGTGTAGTGTAGTGTAGTGACTTCCAGAATACAATGGAAGGATGAGAAAAATCTTGGAGATGGTTTTGTGATGAGCAGATGGACTAAACTACATGTCAATATGCACATGACAGTGAAGGATTACTCAAGTTGTGAAGGCGCCAATTTTGATGAGAATGGAGTCAATCTTCTAGGTGGTAGTATAGGTCCATTTAGCTTATAGGATACTGGAAAACATTTGATTACCTCTGTGAACCAACGTAAAGCTAAAAATTTCTGAAATATTAGTAGTTTTGTTTGCGTGGTTATGTCATGGAATTTCAGCCCGTTACCGGGAATATGTTGGAAGTCACTTTTTATGTCTAGTAACCGTTAGTAGACTCAATAAACAGGTTTAAAAATGTACTCCTCTCCATTGTTTGGATAACCCTAGGTTGCCTTGAAAGATTAATCAATAACAGCATTTCAGATGGAATTTCTAGATTCCCTCAAAAAAAAAGAGCTTCTCCTCAGCATTTCCTCATCTGCTACTTTAATTCTTTTCCTGTCAAATGTTGCAAAACAATAAAAGTTTTGTTGTTTTAGCAAAGCCCCACAAAGCCGTCCTGCAAACGGGGGAAATATCCTCTTAATAACGACGCACTTACCTATGTAGAGGAATAAAATTTTATCTCCATCTCTCTTTTCCCGTTGAATACTATCAGCCTGTGGGGCTGTAAACGCTCGCATTGTGATTATCTGATCTCTTAAGACTGCAAACATTTTATTGTGCTATTTTGCAGCTTGACTATAGTTAATTTCAATATTATCATCTGAACAGTGAGTTTAATGGGATCCTGGAGCCGGCAGTATAATGTGGCTACAACTTGCATACATCAAAGAGAAGGTCTCAATTCTAATTTTCCTGTCCATCAGAAAATTCTTTCCAGCGTCAATTTGCCAGATAATCTCTTCTGCTAGGCTGGATATTACAAGAGCATTGGATAGGCATGTCACATACATCTTACGACGAATACAGAACCTCATTTACCAGCCATTCCAATCTCATCACAGAGCGGCATCATCTGACCTTTTTTTTTTTTTCTGTTTATTATGAGTATTTCTAATTTTAACTTTCAATTTTCACCATCTTCCACTCAATTTGCAACTAAATTATTTCCAGGATGAGGACACTATCACTGGACAACTGGGTGCAAATGCATCTTGAAATATACGGTCGCTAAGCCGTTGATTGCTATCAGCCCCTACATAAATATATAGGCCATTGGTAATCTGATTGTGCATGAAGATACAACTTGATTTTCTTCTTTCCGTAGAAGAGGTAACTAAATGGACAAGATGCTCTTGATTGCACAATAACCTATTTTAAATTTATAAATGCGTTAGCAAAAGGTTGAGGACAAAAGCTTGTGTCTCTTTATTTCCGGGAAAACGACAGAAGAAAATGATTTAGAGAAAGGATGGACATTAATTTGTCACAATTCAACATGACTTTATTCTTTCATGCAAAAAAACCCAAATAGCCATGTACTTAGTAGAAGAGTAGGGGACAGCGTAAGATCAAAATGAGCCCCCCATTAGAGTGTTCTGTGATGTGCACTGCCCTCTCATGCCCTACACTAGGCATAGCACCATATTATGTACAGACTGCAGTCATCCTTTAACCCTTCATGACTGGGCCATTTTTCATTATTTCTTCCCCTTCTCCCAAGAGCCATGACTTTGCATCAAAATAGCCACACAAGGGCTTATTTTTTGCGTTAAGAGTTTATGGTTTGGAATGACACCGTTCGCTTTACCATACAATGTACTGAAAAACAGGAAACATGGTGGAAGCAACACAATACCACCGTTGTTTTTTTGGGGGGTTGTTTTTACGGCTTTCATTGTGCAGCAAAAATGACCCAACATCATGATTCGTCAGTTCAGTGCAATTGTGGGGATTCCGAACGTTGGTTTATGTTGTGATTTTCTGAGATCTGTAACATTTTTATTTATTTTTTGTCAATGGACCTATACAAGGGCCTGTTTCCTTTGTGTGACCAGCACTGATTTTGATTGATACCATTGTGGGGGATACATGATGTTTTGATTGCTTTTTATTATATTTTTAAAGGTGCTAAGGTGATTAAAAAGCAATAATTCTGGCTTTTTAATTTTTTTTTTAGTAAAATGGTTTTCATTTTATATTTTCATAGCTGAGACTGTTGTGGATGTGGCGACACCAAATATGTTTTTAACTAATTTATTTTTTAATTTCTTTGTTTTTGAATTGGAATCTGAAAAAACATCAGATTGCACTCTGACCAAGGTTATTCTGTGGGGTTGTGCACATGTCTGATTTTTTTCAGAGGCGGTCCGGAGAAAAAAATCGCAGCATGCCCGAGTTGGATCTGATTATCAGATTGCACTCGGCCATGCAAGTCAATGAGTGCGTGGAAATCATCGGACTGCACATGGATGACTTCTGAGTGCAGTATGATTTCCACGCACTGACACAATGGAGAAGATGGAGAAATGTTGTTCTCCATCTTCTCCTTACCGGCTGCACTGATTCTCTCATGCTAGCGAATTGAAGCACACTGTGATCACACTCTTCTGATCAGAGTTTGATCGGAGTTTCATTAGCATAATCGGCCCAATTCCCTCGGATGAGAGGATCTATGGTCATATGCGACTAGCCTTAAATACTGTTGTCCGCTATAGAGCGCAGCGTATAAATGGTTAAACAGTATCGATCAGAGCTCAGCTCTGGTAGCTGCTATTTAGGTGGTTGCTGTCTGAACCCACCTGATACACCTGCATGGACATCCTGCACTGTAAAGGGATTAAAGTGTAACTGCACTTTCAGAAAGTTTTCGATTCAAATGGTGGGGTCCGGATGATGACTCTCCCACCTAGTGCTGATATGTAAGGGCTGCAGTTCTCAATTGAATGCTGATCTCCTCCAAGCAAGAATGTACTTGGCTGTAAAAATATTCCTAAATGTGATATTTAGCTGTAACCTGATTTTTCTATTTTACACATTTGCATTTCATGAGAAATCTATTTTAGGACAAACTTCTAGCAAGGCTAAAATGTAATGTTCAGCTGATAGCAGAACCCTATCCTGCTGCTAATGCACAAATTCTGATGGACCAACCTGCTCCAAATAATCTTACGCTAATGTAACTTTATCAACGTGTAATGAATTTTTTACCCTTTTTTTGGGAAAAAAAAATTTGCTGGACTTTTCTAATGTAACACTATTGGTCTGCCTTTTCTATTGTGTGTCTGGACTAGTGTTGAGCTACCCCCGTAGTGTTCGAGTTCGGTTCGGTTCGTCGAACACCCGTGTGTTCGCCGAACTGTTCGTCGAACTGTTCGTCGAACACCTTCGAACACCGTTAAAACCAATGGCAGGCAAACAAAAACACATAGAAACACATAGAAAACACCTTCAAAGGTGTCCAAAAGCTGACAAACTGCTCAGAAGACACAACTAACACATGGAAAAGTGACAAGTACATATAGTCATGCGAAAAGAAAAGAGGTGGAGGAGTAAAAGGAGGGGGAGACACAGATATAGGCATGTCATGCCCTTCTAAAATCCAAAAAGTGAGAAGCCGACACGCTCAGTCCGCTCCTGCCCGTGCCACCTCCGTGTCGCCGGGTTTGTGCCAGAGCCGCGGTGAACCCTGACGGCCAGCCCCCTCTCCCAATACTGGTGCCTGTCCGCTGGTGGGTCGAGCGAGCCCCCCTGTGGTGGAGGCAGCTCTAAGCTTTTTAATTTAAATTGTCTCTCTAATTTGAATAAATACACTTTAAATCCATTTACAAGGATCTATTGGAGGGCAAGTCTCATGCCAGCAGCCGCGTAATTCCAGCTCCAGTAGCGTCCACTAAAGCTGCTGCAGTTAAAAAGCTTTTATAAGGATCGAGCTCGGCTGTCCACCGCAAGGCATCCTAGTGCCAGTCCCAGCCCCTATGCCTTGGGGTGCCTCCTGATGCTCTTCACTGAGTATCCCGTGGTCCCGAAGCATTTCCTTTGAAAAAATGAAGTGTCCAAACTACAGGTGGTGTAGCTTGCTTAACAGCCGGGATAATCCGCTGACTAGCAGACCCTGCTACTAGGCACAAAGTATTTCCTGGGCTAGATGCAGTTAAAAATTTGTAATTAGATACTCTCGTTGGATGCTGAGAAAGCATTCCATAGAGTCTCCTGGCACGCCATATATGATTCTCTTAAAAAGCTTGGGGTAGGGGTCTAGGGGACCCTTTTATAGCCAAAATCACGGCCCTGTATCGCAATACGTCACCTAGGCTGAAGATAAATGGAACTGTAGCACCCTGAGGGCTCGGTTGCTACAGAGGTATTGCACCTCACCCAGAGGTGTGATATCTCACTCTCAGGTAAGGATGTAGTGTGGATCAGGACCCGACACCTGCATGCATTACACCACATTGCCGTGGGGCAGGGCGACCAATATGCCCCTGAGATGGGCACGACAGTCCCTGTCCCTGGCTGGAGTGGGGGGAGGGAACACTGAGGAAGGGGAACCCTGTAGTGCAGGAGCAGGGAGGAAGCAATTCCTGGGTGCATTGAGAAGGGAGTATAAAAGGTGGGCACCATCTTAGTTCAGTGCAGAGAAGTCTGAGCAGAAGTGGCAGGGAGCAGGGGCTCTGCATGAGCTCTGCTCCGGAGGCGGGCCTAGTAACAGAGGCCCAGGCCTGGAAGAGGGAGAAGGAAGGAAGAGGAGCGGAGAAGGCTCCAGGAACGAGGAACGAAGGGATCTCAGGGGTGCGGATGGGCGAGTCGCCACCGCACGCCCGAATCCACCTGCGTGGAGGGGTCAGGCCAAAGGGGGAGACCGGTCCCCGAAACTAGTGGAGGCAGGAAACGACCCTCAGCTAGAAACAGGAGGCTGTGACATTTTATGTGGCGCAGCCCCTCGCTACACCCGCTAGGAAGGCACCACATAGGGTCAGGGAAACTGGCGCCAAGTTTACCAAGAGGAGGCCCGAGGCAGCCGGACAGAAGGGTTGGTAAGAAAGGCCAGACAAAGGACACACAAAGGGGGTCCTGTGAAGCACTCCAAAGTTATCTGGGAATTGTCTGAGCCCCTCACCTGGTGAGCACAGTACGACGTGGGCAGCCGTTACCTGCAGACGTGGTCTGGATAATAAGAACTGTGAGTAAAGGCCCTGGACTGCATCACTGACTCCGTGTCATTACTGCTGCTGCCCTGCACCATCACCCCCATCCTCCACATACACTGCCCTGAGGCTATACTCCTCCCGTGGGGAGTTATGCTACGCTCTGCTGCACCCACAACACCAGCCTCAGCGGTCTGCCCTGCAGCGGCGGTTCACTCTGACCGCAATCCACGGGTGGCGTAGTCGGACATTTAAACATCAAAACCACATAAATAGTTCCGCCACTGGTTTGACCGCCCTGAGCCACGGAACCGGGTTGCCGCCACGGAGACTACAACCACCAGCATCCACCAAAAAGGGTCCGGCTCCGGGTGTCCCAAGGCCCAGGGGGCGCGTCAGAACATTTTCATCACCTTTCACAATCACCAATGGGACAAGGCAGGGATGTTCTCTGTCCCCTCTCTTATACATCCTAGTGACGGAGCACCTGCTCTCATCAATTCGCCATAACCCCAATATTAGGTGGATTGAGGTGGGAGGCACCGAGTACAAGTGCTCTCTATTTGCTGATGATGTCCTAGTATATATCACTCAATCACATATATCCATCCATGCTGTTATGGCTGAAATAGATCACTTTGTTACATGGTCAAATTTTAAAATCAATGCAGCGAAGTCTGAGGCCCTCAATGTCTCCCTCCCCAAATCCATATAGGATTCCATCCAGTCCAACTTTCCCTTTGCCTGGCCCTCACAGGGTATCAAATACTTAGGAATTCCTATTCATAGAGACCTCTCCCATCTATGTTATCTTAATTTTGGGCCCTTTATTGAACAACTCCATACAGACCACGGTTGGCAAGTTAGAACTGTAAGATTCACTACGTGAACCACTGGTGTTTTGTGGAAAAGCACATGTACACTGTGTTCCAAATTATTATGCAAAAAGTGTTTAGGAGTGATAAGGGAAGAATTTGTTTGTTTGTCAGTTAAACTCATTGATGGTGATGTGTGTCAGGGCTCTTTATATCACTGTAAGCAATTGCAGACACCTGTGCTAATTAGTTTGGCAGGTGTGTCCAATGAAAGGCAAGACTACTTAAGAAGGCTGTCTCACATTATTAAGCAGCCTACATTTTCTGCCAAAATGGGAAAGAAAAAGGATGTGTCGGCTGCTGAGAAGCAACAAATTGTGGAGTGTTTAGGTCAAGGCATGACTACAATCAACATTGTGCGATGATCAGGATGAAGTGTCTTGGCAATCAAGAAGTATGTAGCTGATTCACAGTACACACGTGTGCGTGCTGATAAGGGCAAATTGAGGACTCTTTCCTACAGGCAATTACGTCAGGTTGAAAGAGCAGCGGCAAAAAAGAGCAGCAGACAAGTTTTTGAAGCTGTTTGTGCCTCCAACGTCCCCCGAACAACAAGATGCAGGGTCCTTCAGAGGTTTGCAGCTGTGCATACGCCATCCTGTCGACCTCCTCTATCCACTTCACACAAGCAGAAATGGCTCCAGTGGGCCAAACATTACATGAAGACTGATTTCAAAACTGTTTTGTTCACGGATGAGTGCCGTGCAGCGCTCGATGGTCCAGATGGATGGAGTGGAGGATGGCTGGTTGATGGACACCCCACGCAAACACGGCTACAGCGCCAACAAGGAGGAGGTGGAGTAATGTTTTGGGCTGGAATCATGGGGAGAGAGATTGTCGGCCCCTTTAGGATCCCTGAAGGCGCTAAAGATGAACTCCATAATGTATGTGGATTTTCTCAAACAGCACTTCCTGCCATGGTTCAAGAAGAAGAACCGTGTATTTCACAGCAAGATCATTTTTCTGCATGATAATGCACCATCTCATGCTGCACATAAAACATCTGCATCTCTGGCTGATATGGGCATAAAAGGGGACAAACTTATGGTGTGACCTCCATGCTCCCCTGACCTCTACCCCATTCAGAACCTTTGTAGCATCATTAAAAGGAGTGTCTATGATGGCGGGAGGCAGTTCACATCTAAGCAACAGCTCTGGGAGGGTATTCTGTCCTCATGCAAAACAATTGAAGCAGAAACCATCCAAAACCTGACAAATTCAATGGACGAGAGAGTTCAGAAGCTCCTTTCGAACAAGGGGTCCTATGTGAAAATGTAACATCACCTAGAATAAAGTTTTGAGTTGAAAACTGTTTGATTTCAGTTTCTAACAACCTGCTAATGCTTATAATTTCAAAAATGACCATTTTTTTGGTCTTTATTAAAATGAAAAGGTTGATCGAAAAGTTTGGGGGATCTAAGAGTGTGGCAACCCAGTAGTCATGATTACTTCGAATTCTGACAATATGAGGGTCATGCTGCAGGTAGTGCAGCAAGAAGGCACTTATGTGTCTTGCGCATCTCGGAGCCCCAAAATTATTTTCCGGGCTAGATGCAGCTAAAAATTATTATTAATTTTAAATCTGGTGAAGCTTTAGTATAGATGGCCTAATAGGATCAGTGCTGCACACTGCTACAAAGCCCAAATTATTTTCCAGTCAAGATAAAGATAAACATGATTAGTAATTTTAAATCTGGTGGAGCTTATTATAGATGGCCTAATAGAATCAGTGCTGCACACTGCTACAAAGCCCAAATTATTTTCCAGCCAAGATACAGATAAACATGATTAGTAATTTGAAAGCTTAAAACGGTGGTAGGGTGATTTTAACCAATCATCAAGCTTTTACTCTCCCCAGGATGACACAGGGGTAGAAAAGTCGTTTCGGATCCATGATTTGTTCATCTTTATGAATGTGAGTCTGTCTACATTATCAGTGGAGAGCCGCGTGCGCTTATCTGTCAGCACACCACCAGCAGCGCTGAACACACGTTCAGACAGAACGCTGGCTGCGGGGCATGACAAGATCTCCAAGGCGTAAGTGGCTAGCTCCGGCCATTTATCCAGATTGGAAGCCCAAAAAGAGCAAGGGTCCAGTGACACAGTCGTGGCTTCAATGTTTACTTGGAGATACTCCTGTACCATCGTCTCTAGGCGTTGACTATGTGTCAGACTTCTTGTCTCCTGTGGCCTTGCAAAGGATGGGCTAAAAAAGTGGTGAAATGATTCCGCAAAATTGATGTTACCAGCAGATACTGTGGTTCTGTTACGGTTTGAGTGCTGAACACTTGACGGTCCCACGGTTGGCAAGTTGGAACTGTGAGATTCACTACGTGCACCACTGGTATTTTGTGGAAAAGCACATGTAAGATTCTGCAACAGTCTCTGCTGATACTCCTGCATGCGTGCATCCCTTTCTATGGCAGGAATAATTTCTGCAAATTTACTTTTGTACCGGGGATCTAACAGTGTGGCAACCCAGTAGTCAGGATTATTTCTAATTCTCACAATTCGAGGGTCATGTTGCAGGTAGTGCAGCAAGAAGGCACTCATGTGTGTTGCGCATCCAGGAGCACCAAGTCCCTGTTGTGTTGGTGGCGAGGTAACAATCATGCTTCCTTCCTCTGTCCTCTCCCCCCAACCTCGCACAACAGAAATGTGATCAAGGTCTCCCTCATCTGATGAGTCTTCCATCAGTTCGTCCTCCACTTCTTCCTGGGCTCCTGCACCTTCCTCACTAGTTTGGCTGCTACCATGCGCCCTGGTAAAACCATCTCCCCCACCCTCACATGCCTGCCGCCTTGGTGCTGCCGACCGTCTGGACCTTGCAGATGTTAGCCCTTCCGCATACAACTCCTCCTCCTCTACTTCCTCCACCTCCTCTTGTGCCACCACTTGACTCCGAATTCTGTTTAACATGTGCTCCAGCATGTAAATCACCGGAATAGTCATGCTGATAATGGCATCGTCAGCACTAAACATCTTCGTCGCCATTTCAAAACTGTGCAGAAGGGTGCATAGGTCCCTGATCTGAGACCACTCCTCCAGCGTGATTTGCCCCACCTCTGGATCTCGTTGGCCCAGGCTATACGTCAGAACGTATTGCACCAGGGCTTGTCGGTGCTGCCACAGTCGCTGCAACATGTGCAGAGTTGAATTCCACCGGGTAGGCACATCGCATTTTAGCCGGTGAAGTGGCAGGCCCAACGACTTCTGTAGAGATGTAAGTCGCTGAGCTGCGGGATGCGAACGGCGAAAGTGAGCACACAGCGACCGTGCCCTCTGCAGAAGGCCATCTAGTCTGGGATAGTGGGCTAAAAATTGCTGGACAACCAGGTTCAACACGTGAGCCATACAAGGCACGTGTGTGACATTGCCCCGGCGAAGGGCCGCACCCAGGTTTGCAGCATTGTCGCACACGGCCTTCCCTGGTTTCAGGTCCAGTGGAGACAACCATTCATGAAATTGGTTCTCCAGAGCTGACCACAACTCCTCAGCTGTGTCACTCACATTTCCCAGACATTTCAATGTAAAAACCGCCTGATGACGTTGAGCCCTACTGCCAGCATAGTAAGGAGGTGTGCAGGATCCCTTCTGCGCAGTTAGAAAGCTTGTGGCATGACCAGACAGGCTTTGGGTGCAGGTGGAAGACCGAGAGGAGGTTGAGGAGGCAGAAGCAGTGGAGGAACTTTGACATAAAGAGGATTGACGCACAACTCGTGGGGATGGCAAGACTTGGACAGCAGCCCCTTGTCCTGCTGTCACCATAGTTACCCAGTGCCCAGTCAGCGACATGTAACGCCCCTGTCCATGCCTACTCGTCCAAGTGTCTGTGGTGAAATGCACCCTGTCACACACAGAGTTTCTCAAAGAAGCGGTGATGTTGTGTGCGACATGCTGGTGGAGCGCAGGCACACCTTTCTTTGAGAAGTAGTGCCGACTGGGCATCTGGTACTGGGGCACTGCGACGGACATAAGGTCTCGAAAATCCTCTGTGTCCACCAGGCGGAAAGGCAGCATTTCTGTAGCCAAGAACTTGCAGATGGTGAAATTCAACCTCTTAGCTTTCTCATGGCTAGGAGGAAATGGTCTTTTACTTGTCCACATCTGAGGGACCGAGGGCTGGCTATTGTGCTTAGACCGGGTTGATAAGGGTGTCCCCGGCAAACTGCCGGTCTGTGAGGAAGATGCAGGCGGACATGTTAGGTTGCCTTGATCCAAAGGTGGTGCTATCGATGTCGGACAGCGCTCAACACCAGCTGGTGTTACCACCTCCAAAGAAAATGATGACCTGCCAATCACGCTGGCTGTTGCGGGTAAAGAGGTGGCAGGTCTGCGCCCCAAAACAGGTGTGACTGCTGTCCCCCCAGTCACAGAGGATGAAGAGGCCGCGGATGCACAAGATATGGCAGACGGTGGTTGGCCCGGCCGGCTAGGCCGCATTGTAGCACACTGAGCTTCCCACTGCAACTTATGCTTCATGTCCATGTGCCGGTTCATGCATGAAGTACTCAAACTATGTATTTTTTGGCCTCTACTTAGCTTTTGCTGACAAATGTTACAGATAACACGAGTTGGGTCATCTTTATCGATCTGAAAAAATGCCCAGGCTATGCAAGGCTTAGCACCCATGCGACCTGAAGAGCCACCACGACTTGTGGTGAGAGGCAGAGTTGTGTTTGAGGATGCAGTTGTTGACGTGCTTCCAGTACTACGTCTCTGTCCAGGAAGGCACAACCTGACCTCGTCGTCACTAGCATCTTCCTCCACCTCCTCTGCTGACCTCATCTCTTGGCTGACTGTGGGTTGACAGTAAGTGGGATCTCCAACCTCATCATCATCACCCTGTGCGTTATCACACCCGTCGTCCTCAGAGCCAACCTGTTCCTGCCCTGACAAAAAACTAAAGTTGTCGCTCCAATCAGGTATTTGAGTCTTATCATCGTCTTCCTCATTGTCTCCACCAACAGGAGTTACAGTTTGGGAATGAGGGTCTACATTATGGTCAGAACCTTCTGCGTCTGGTCCTGGATCCGACTCATAAAGATTCTGGGCATCAGTGCAGATCATTTCCTCGTCTGGATTCACAGAAGCGCTGGAGTCGACCTCTGATTCCCAGGCTATAGTATGAGTAAACAGCTCTGCAGACTCAACCATCTGTTCTACCTCATACTCAGACGGGCAGCTGGAGATTTGGGAGCTGTGAGGAAGCAAGTGCGATTGAGGTGACACCTTTGAGGACTGGAGTATTTGTGATGTTGAAGTTGATGTGGAGGAGAGCCCACTTAAAGGAGCACTTGATATCCGTTGAAGCACCTGCTGTTTTTATGCCTCATCTGGAATTTGAAGCGATTGGCGTGGCCGTAAGAAAGGGATCTTATCACATTGTCCGCTAAAAGAAGTAGACATTTTAGTTTGGCTGGAAGATGGTCTTTCTTCTGCAGATGTTACTGTTGCTTTAACACCTACCCCACGGACACAACCTTTTTTCCCCTTCCCAACACGCCTATTCCCCTTTCCACCAGCAGCAGGCCTTTTTCCACTCATTTTGGTGGTTAACTAATTAACAACTCTGGAGTTGTTTGCACAAAAAAACAATGGATGGGAACCGAGCAGAGCTGAGTGGCCAAACTGTGGTATTAGGCCAAAACTATTGGCTTGGTTAGATGCAGAAAAAAATTATATTCAATTTGCAACCTGATGGAGGTCAGTATAGATGGACTAATAGAGAAAGTCCCACACACTGCTAGAAGGCCAAATATTTTTTCAGAGCTAGATGCAGATAAAAATTATTTTTAATTTGCAACCTGATGGAGGTCAGTATAGATGGACTAATAGAGAAAGTCCCACACACTGCTAGAAGGCCAAATATTTTTTCAGAGGTAGATGCAGAAAAAAATATATTCAGTTTGCAACCTGATGGAGGTCTGTATAGATGGATTAATAGAACAAGTCCCACACACAGCTAGAAGCCCAATATTTTTTCAGAGGTAGATGAAGAAAAAAAATATATGCAGTTTGCAACCTGATGGAGGTCAGTATAGATGGACTAATACAACAAGTCCCACACACAGCTAGAAGCCCAATATTTTTTCAGAGCTAGATGCAGAAAAAAATTATATTCAATTTGCAACCTGATGGAGGTCAGTATAGATGGACTAATAGAATGATGCTATGCCCAAAAGATTTTACTTCACTAGGTGCAGTAAAAAAATTGGTATTCTATACACAGGTGGTATATCTTGCAACACAGATAGGCTACTCCACTGACTAACACACTCTGCAATAGGCCAAAAAGGATTAGCTTTGCTAGATTCAGCCAAATGCTGTGAAAAAAACTTGCACAGCACTGGCACAGACCTGCCTGGCAAAAACTGATAGGAACTGATGTAACCTAGTCCTGAAAAGGACTCCAATTACAATTAGTCTTTACTCCCACAATCTATCTATTTAAGAGCACAGACCTGCCTGATAAAAGTCGTAGGAAATGCTGTAACCTAGTCCTTAAAAGGACTGCAATCACAACTATTCCCTACTCCCAAGCTATCTGTAGATTTGTGCGAAAATTGGCTTGAAATTAACAAGGTATAGCGCACACAGCAACAGCGGTGCCGTCTAACACGCAGCTGCAGCAGTGAGAAAATGGTGGCGACGGGGAAAATGGCTTGGTCTTATAGGGCAAGGACATGTGACATACACTGCCAATGACACATGCCCTTGCTTGTGTGAAAAAAAGCACTTTGCTCCGTGTGTGCGCTGCTGATAGGCTGACAGATTGCACCTCCCCACTGTAAATGCGGGAAAGAGAAAAAAAAAATGGAGATCTTCATTGTTCCTGCAGAGATCCATCCCCTGCCCCTCCCCCCACCCCGCTGTACACTCAAACTGCGTATTAACATTAATTTTCATCATTATTGAGAAAAAATCCAGTTATGATTTTGGTGCACGAACAGTTATCGAACATAACCTCAAACAGCCGAATTTTTCTCAAATCGTTCGTGTTCGCCGAACGGCTCGAACACCGCCCAAAACAGCTCGAATTTGAGATTGGCGAACAGTTCGAGTAGAACAACGCTCATCTCTAGTCTGGACAGAATATTTTTGACAGTAATTTTCACTAAAATGAATATTTGGCTGAAAGCTTCCAATTTAAAAAAAGAAAGCAGGGAAACGTTGTCTACCATGAAAAATTAGTACAGCTCTGGAAGCAAATAGAAAAATGCTATTTACAAGTACAAATGTTCAGCACTCATTACCAGACATTAAGTCTCTGACTTATCGAATGTGATCCAACTCCAAGTTGTGTTCTACATTATAATTATTGATATTCATTTCTAATTAGACCGAAATGGGAGAGCGATTTCCATTGCAATAACCGAGGTTAATTTTTATCTTTTCCCCCTAATGTTTACAATCTTATTAAAATATACTCCCCTCAGCAATAACAGGGAAGCTCGGTGTTTTCAATGCAAATGTATTAATCTGGGTAAATTCCATATTAATTCTTTTGCTGCATAGAGATGTAATTTGGATTATAATTAATCGAAAGTGGCACTACATTTAAATGACAATATAAATGAGGCATTAGCAGGCTTTTTCTGCACTGAATGAGCCATCAACAAATAGGACTTGCATATACTGAAGTCTCATTTTGTGCAGTAAGATCCTGCTCATAATATAAGCAACACAGCACAACAGCTTACATGGTGTTATAAACACACGGGTACTAATCATGTGCTAATCCTCGCTTGTCTAATAGATTGAAAACAAAATAGCCACACTGCTCTCTTGCCTGACATGTTGGTGCTGTGGTAATTGTGTCATATATTTTCTTGGCTGGATACAATGTAAACATAGAAGCTCTGGCAGATCCGAACCTAGTAGGGCAGTTTTGATTTATGGAACTAAGTATCTAAGCCAAAACTATGATATTTGTGACTATCCAGCTGTTTCAGGACTACAACTTTCAGTGCGACCTGCCGCCTGGTTACTCCTAGTGAGGAAATAGCTTAGTAATAGTCCTAGCGTGCCATAGGCATTACTACAGTAGATATTGTATCCAGTATTTGCAAGTTATTTATGTAGTTAAGAAGATCAGTGTCTTGCTTAAAAAAAAATTGTGTTAACTACTTTGTAGAAATCACCAAGTTCCCCTGATTCTGATGCTTTTTTTTCCATTTTGCTCTGCCTCACATCATTGCAGAGATATTTCCATTTATTTCTCTTGGAGTACAATATGTGAAATCTCTGTTTGTAGTGCACTTGGGAGTTTCTTCAGAGTCTTCTCTGGGGGCGTGTGCTTTTACCCCATCTTCCCAGACCCTAGCAGTCACAGTTCAGCAGCTGATATAGTAATGTAGCAATGTAAAACACTGCGCAAACCCCCAGAAAAGACTGAGGAAATGCCCAGTTGCACTACAAGCAGAGATTTCACATACTGTGCTCCAAAAGTGATAAATGTGAATATCTCTGCAATGGAGTGGCGTAGCACAAAATAGAAAAAAACAACGGAATCAGAGGAGCTCTGGGGCTATTACAAAGCTTGTAACTCAACTTTTTGAGCAAGTGACAGGTACTCTTTAAATGGGGTTTCCTGGCTCTCTGAAAGAAAATAATAGCAGCAAATGTTCTGAACTCAATTAAGATGACTCTCCCCCCTAGCTCTGACAAGTGACTATACATTTGTTATGTATAGTATTAGTCACTCTACCTAAAGCTCTTTTTTTGCCTCCCTCTACCTTCTCAACTCTGTTGAGATTAACATTCTGGTCCTCCTGCTTTCAAAATGGTCATGACAGCGGCATGAGTAAATGTGGTCATTCTAAACCATAACACAGAAAAAGCATAGAGTTGTGGATCAGAGTTATTACTGTGCTCCTCATCCCGCTGCCATCTTGGATGCTGGAAGACTGGAAGCCTGGTCTCACTAAAAAGGGCAGCAGGAGGAAAACAGAGGTCAAGGTGACTATCAATGATGATGAAATACATTTTGCAGAACCTTGCTCTAGTGGTTACATTGGTAGTCTGTGGTCAGAGACCAAAGTCCTGCAAACCTCCTACTGTCTGGCATCCCCAGCGTCTCTTCTGATTTCTAGGCATGACGTCACACAGCAATAATGCACCAGGTCTACAAATCAGAATAGGCGCCAGTGGTTCCAACAGATAGGAGGTGGTTCACAGGGCATCGTTCAGTGGCCATGGGCTACTAAAGTGCCGCTGAATCAGGGTCCTGCAAATCTTTTAGATCACCTCCAGTCAAAATATATGAAAAATGTATAATCTCTTTGTTTATTACGGTCTTTTTTCAAAAAGTCATATCTTTTAAATTTTTCTATCCACGTAGCCATATCAGGGCTTGTTTTTTGCAGGACAAATTGTAGTTTAGAATAACACCATGCCTTATACCATTCAACTTACTGAAAAATGGGGAAAAAAATTAAGTGCAGTGAAATTATGCAAAAAATAGCAATTCCAAAATAGTTTTTTTGGGTTTTATAGCATTTATACTAAAGTTATCAACATACACGTAATATACACCAAAATACTGTTGCATGAATGCTATATGGAAGAAGGGTCTATGAGGACATTCTCTAGCACCAATGGGAAAATGTTAAAACATAACCTGTGCAATTGAAACCATGGAGAGAAAAAGAAAAAAGACATAAAAAAGATTAAGGATCCATAAGCTTACGAGTTTTGGGTTAGAAACCCTTATTTATAGCTCAGTCCTCATGGACCCTTCTTCCATTTCTGACCTGGATACCAGCCTGGTGTCTTCCTACACTCTGTGCGCCACATCCTGACCAAACAAGGTCTACCAGGGTTCCTATGTTGAATACAGATGGTTTTTACATTAAATTGTCCTCTCATGAAGGTGAGCTGATGACCTTTTTTTTCCTTCCCTATGAATGCTATATAAAGTCCTGTGCGAGCCTTAAGATCTAACTCCTAGATGTTGTTTGGGGATTATGAAAAGCTGTCATCTGGAGGCTCAGACCCCACTTCTATAAGTCCGGCCGTTTGTATTCGGTGCACATGCCACATTTTTTTTGTGTATTCTAATTTTTTTAATAACTTATGTTTGCTAAATGTATTATTTTTATGTTGGCTATTGACTTTTTGAGAAAAAAACATATCCAGGTAATAGATCCTCTTTGCATTTGCTCTCCGGTCAGCACATTTAAAATACTGTTACATTATTAGTTCAGGCGTTGTGCGACTTGATAAAAGAATATGACGAGCCCCTGGTCTATGTATTGCTCTAGCTATGAAATAAATCTACTTTCTATCTAAATATCCATTTTTAACACAAGCACTTTTATATATGCTACTGTCATTGAGATACAAGACAAAGACAGATGACTACCTGCTTCTAATAGGCTTCAACCTTTCTCAGCACTTCTTCTGCTTGAATGAACCCAACTTAATGTAACTAGGTATAGCGTGCAGCAAAAAATAGCCAATGTAATATTCATTGCGACCATAGATTTCCATCTCATACATACAAATCATGGGTGAAGTCAGATATTTGCCAAATCAAACACAGAAAAAAAGCCTGGGTATCCAGGCCAGATGCAGGCCTTGGGTTTTTTGTGCATAAGTAAATGTCATGACATAGAGGTTTTGTTTTCAAAGACAGTAGCTTTCATTATGGGGCTTTGTCTATTCCCGGAGATCAAAATGACCCAAATCTAAATCCATTTTCAATGATATTTCCCTCTGCTTAGGCTGGATCATCTGCACATTCTTTTAGCTGAATTCTGTCTTGTGTTTTCCTAAGCAGCTGCCCCATGTAAATTCTGCTGATTTTTGGTTAGAGCTGCTGTATTACGGTGCTTAGTCTACTCCGAGAAGAATAAATACACTCTATGTGATACAGGACAACTACTTGGGACATGAAAGTGGCAGAAGAATTAAAGAAATGTTTATTTGGAAATAAATTCCTAGTCCTCAAATGTGAGTAAAATGTTATCAGTTGTGTCCATCAAGATATGAAGGAGCAAACAGACTGAATCGATCCGATCAATGAAGTGAATTGATTTTAAATCTTTGCATGTGTAAAGGTACAAACATTCGTTTCAACTCATTCATCTAAGGAAAACTGGATTCAAATAATCTGCAGCATTGAATATTCTGCATAAGGGATCATGTATGGATGAAAACCATAGCGTCAGGGTATGTTTCTACAGGCCGCATTTTAGCAGCATAAAATATATAGTTGTAAAAACCACTGTGGATTTTGGTGCAGAAATGCTGCTGATTTGTACATTATTTAATCTTTGCCTTGCAAACAATTACATCCGCAGAGAAGAGTGGTATGAAAATTTTTTAAAAAGTGAGTAATTGACATTTCATGAAATCTTATTCACCATACTGTTCTTTTATTATAAATTTGGAAGGAAAATTCACTGTGTTAGCAACCTGTGGGGATGTACCCTTACCTGTCTATGCAATTTTGACTAGGTCTGCATTAAATTCAGCAAATATTCTGCAAAATTCTTCAAACTTATCTTCATTTATTTAAAGTTAATGCATTGAAAAGGTAGCTGATACATTCAGCCCAATCCATGGACAGCATGTATCAGTCACTGGCTGTATGAACTCATAGCCCAGGTGACAAGTCAGAAAGATGAATTCCCAGTGGCTTCTCCCTGCCCATTGCTAATGACTGACAGGTATCTCCCTATACACGTTGGCAAGGAGAGACCTGTCACTCAAAGGGGGTATGCGGGGTTAAGCCACCAGGGACCGGCTTTACCAGTTAGTGCTGCAGCGTTTCAGAGTCAAACATACATGGCTGAAATCATACAACCAATGCCTGATACATGCTGCCCATGGATCTGTCAGCATGTATCAGCTGTCAGGATCCCTTTAAAGAGTGGTTCACTACTCGAACAACCTCTTCTGAATCCCTATGTTTACCCCTTGGAAAATAATAACACTTAAGCTACGCCCCCACTATCAATGGGATTTAACTGGTTAACAGCCGCAGGTGAGCTCCGATCCACGCGTAGCTGTTAAAGGCACATGACAGCTGATTAAATCAGCTTTCATGTGTGGGGAAAGATGCGGGCTCCGGCGTTGAGTCTGCATCTTTCCCCGCACATGAAAGCTGATATAATCAGCTGTCATGTGCCTTTAACATCGGGGACACGACATATGACATAAATATACGTCATATGTCATGAAGGGGTTAATACAATTGTATGCAGTAAAAAAAACTCTATGGAAGCGTTTATTAAGTCTGAAGTTTTTTACGCCAGTCATAATAAAAAGCTCTCTGGTACAAAGTGTGCCATATTAATTAAAAGGCACGTGTGTTTTAATAAATCTGGTGCATCTTTTTCTATGTATGAGCCGAAGAATTAAATCTTTGCCAGATATTGGCTAGTGTAATTTATCGTATGTGTGCTAGGCTGTGTGTGGCCCCTCTCCCTTTCAAAAGCTCTGCCCACCTTTTTAGAAAAATGCCATGGAGGTGAAAGATTAAAACATATCAATGTATGGCATCTATTTTGAGAGCACTATAATTTGCAACTTTTTTTTATGCTGGAAAGTGGCATAAATGCAATAAGAAATGCCGCCAATATCTTTTCTTTCAATGCAAAGATATGCAACTGTATAGGCATGCAATTGTATATGTGTCAGGCACATAATCAACATTAATGTGCCACAATTCTTACCTAAGTTGTACAGATGCAGAATCTGGCAATATGACTGCCGGCAAGCTAAACTATTTGCTTAGTGTGTACATTTAAATTCACTTGAAACATGTAACACGCTGTTCTATGTCCACAGCGTTATGTTGGTGGACTAAATTTGGCAACTATGGTATACATTTATTTACATTACCCCAATAACTATAGGAATAATGTATCTGCTGCACATACAGTACTGTGCATGTTTTATGCAGGTGTGGAAAAAATGCTGCATGGTAAGAATGACTTAAATAATACAAGCGTTAAAAATTAAAGTTTTAGCGATTAACAAATGCAAAGTGATTTAAGAAAAGGGAAATCAGTATTTGGTGCGACAACCCTTTGCCTACAAAACAGCATCAATTTTTCTAGGTATACTTACACAGAGTCAGGGATTTTGTAGGATTATAGTCAAGTGTATGAGTAATCAATTCTACCAATCAGGTGATAATTATCATCTTTTCATATGCAGACAAAAAACAGCTGTGTAGGAGGGTTATAATTGGCCGTGGAACAGCCAAACTCTACTACAAATATTCATACTCCATGGCAAGACTAAGCATAGGGATAGGACAAAAGGTAGTTATACTGCATCAGCAAGGTTTCTCCCAGGCAAAGATTTCAAAGCCGACTATGCTGTTCAAGTTCTTTTGAAGATGTACCAAGAAATGTACAATGTTGAGGTCCACAGATGGTGTGGTTGGCCAAGAGAACAATACAGAAATAAGACATATCATGCTTACTTCCCTTTGAAATCGGAAGATGTGCAGCAGAGTCATCAGCTCAGAACTGGCAGCAAGCATAGGACCCAGGTACACCCATCTAATATTCGGTTAAGTCTAATTAGAAGTGGTCTTCAGGGAAGAATTGTGGCCGAACAGCCATAACTTTGACATGCAAGCAAGGCCAAGTGACTCAACTATACACAAAAATGTAGGAGCTGGAGTGAAAAAAATGACAGCAGGTGCTTTCAACTGATGAGTCAAAATATGAAATATTTGGCTTTAACAGAAGATAGTTTGTTCACCGAAGGACTGGAGAGCGGTAATATAATGAATGTCAGCAGGCAACAGTAAAGCATGGTGGAGTATCCTGGCAAATCTGGGGCAGCATCTAGGCAAATTGAGTTGGGGATTTGGTCAGAATTAATGGTGTCCTCAATGCTGAGAAATACAGGCAAATACTTGTCCATCAAATACCATCAGGGAAACGCCTGATTGGCTCCAAATGTATTCTGCAACAGGACAACAATACCCAAACATACAGCCGATGTGATTATGAGTTATGTTCAGTGTATAGAAAGACAAGGAGTCCTGGAAGTGATGATACGACCCATAGAGCCCTGATCTCAACATCATCAAGTCTGTCTGGGATTACATGAAGAGATAGAAGGATTTGTGCAAGCGACATCCACAGAAGAACTGTGGTTGGTTTTCCAGCATGTTTTTAACAGTCTCCCTGCCAAGTTTCTTCTACAACAGTGTGCAAGTACAAGTGTACCAAGAAGAATTGATGCTGTTTTGATGGCAAAGAGTGGTCACAGCAAATGTTGATTTGTATTAGATTTCTCTTTTGTTCATTCACTTTGAATTTTGTTCACAAATAAACTATTAACACTTCTATTTTTGAAAGCATGCTTACATTGCTGAATTTTTTCCACATCTGCTTAAAACTTTTATACAGTGCTGTACTTTATTTAGCATAAACATTAAACAATTATGTAAGTCACCAATTTATTTACTATGCAATTTTTTCTCATACTTGAAAAACAAAACATGTTTTTCATTTTTTGTACCATATCCATTTTTGTTCCTTCATATCCCTTCTTTCACAGGGCCATTGACTTGTTCTGGCGAATTTGATTCTCAAAATGGATTAAAGATGTCTCTGTTCTTTTGGGGTTTTTTTGCGGACCATAAGTCAGCAAAAAAAAAGGATGTAAGAGCATGCTGCTTGCAATGAGTGCAGTCTATTAGTATACTGGCACTCTTAGGCCACATTCCCACGTTCAGTATTTGGTCAGTATTTTTTATCAGTATGTGTAAGCCAAAACCAGGAGTGGAACAATCAGAGGAAAAGTATAATAGAAACATGTCACCACTTCTGCATTTTTCACTCGCTCATGGTCTTGGCATAAAAGTACGTGTGAACGTGGCCTTACCAAAAAATACCGATGTGTGAAAGAGCCCTAAATATAATATTCTTGAAATACGGCAAATAAATGAAACAATTTTGTAAAGCATCTCCACAAAATGTAATAGTCCTGACAAACCACCTTTGTGATTCATTCTTGTGCCCCCAATAAACATTAATAAAATAAGAAGATAATGAAAAGATAGACCCAGCTGTTGGGCAAATATCACCAGGCCCCTTTAAGACCGAAAAGTCAAAATAAAAAAATGTCATTCTTTCAGTTCCAAGGATAGATATTTGATTGCTAGGAGGAGAAAAAAAAAATCAAGTGGTATCTAATCCTACGCTTATGAAAAATGAATATGTCATCAGAGGAATCACAAGTACAGCTAAGATTAATGAAAGGCGCTTAAAAAATTACAAGCACACAAACTGATTTGATTAAAAAATAATCTCACTGGTCGTCCTGTAATATTCCTCAACTTATCCGCATCTATCCTGTCAGATGGTTATGATTAAAAATAGGTCAGTGTGAGGCTACTGATAGGAATCACATGCAAAATGCACAAGCAATGAATAGGAGCAGGAATGTCCAGACAGTTAAAATTGAAGATCAGTACAAAAAAACCCTACAGTGCTGGATGAGCCTGCAGACCTGGGGATCTCAAAGGATCCAAGGAGGAGGGAAAACATTCAATCTTACCTGAATCCTTTAATGTCTTGGCCTCGCTGCTGCTGTCTTTCTCATTTGTGCCTCTCTCATCGGCTGGGGCTACTGCTGTAATTTTCGGAGTTTCTTCCACTTCCTCTGCTTGCTCTTCTGGAAAATATTAAAAGAATAGGTGCATTTTAGAAACCATTTTCTTTTCTTTTTTTCTTTACTAATAGAAATAGAAGCCTAAACAACAACAAAAAAAAGAAATACAAATATGGATACATAGTGTCCAAACATGATATACATAGTGTTCCATGCATCCATTCATTTAAGAACATGTTTTTCTCGTTTTTGGTTTTTTTTTGCTGCCGCAGCAAATGTGAATAATAACTGTTTATGTTTGCCCTGCAACATTGTAACAAAGGCGAGGAGAAGACTGTTCAAGGATGCAAACTGAACCAAGCCTATATTGGAGAAAAAAGAGCAATGGAGGGGATTTTCTCTGAAAACAATAGCGAGTGCTAGGAGCTATTCTTCTACAGCCTTATTGTTTTTTTTTTAACACGGCTTGTAATTAATAATTGAATAGCTACAGTGTTTTTATTGTTTTACCACAAGGGGAACTGCAAAGGTTATTTGATACGATGAAGGATCATCTCAAGAAATCTGCATCGCACTCACCTCACTTATATGTTCACACCAGCCAGATTACATAGAAATCTTCACAGTAACTCAACCCTATTTAATTATTCTGTAAATCTTAGCTATGCTGCTGGTGGATTAATCTGTTTATGCAGTTAGCCTCTATGCTGGGGCTGTGTAGCACTAATCCATGAAAGACCCACTGTTCCTTTTCATCCTGTGATCATTTGTCTCTCACTGTGCTGATGTCACATTTTAATGAATTTTTAGCAATCTGAGTAATGCCAGATAACCAGGCCCTGCAACTCCCCACTGCACTTCATGCTGTTTTCATTGCTGTACAAAAATAAAAATCATATTTCTCAGCTCAGGTAAAAATTACATAAATTAGGAGGCGAATGTAAACTGTGTTTCAAAGCTCCAGGCTGCTCAATTTCATAAAATCTTTAACGACCATATAAATTAACCTCAGGAAGGGAAAAGGTCAGGCTTTTGCTAGCAGCATCTTATATTCATATATATATATATATATATATATATACATATATATATATATATATATATATGGAGTGCTGCCTCTTTATATTTTTTCTATTCATATATATATATGTATATATACTACACACATATATATGTATATATATATATATATATATATATATATATATATATATATATATCCACTACCGGTGGATGGGGGGTAGCAGAGGGTTAAGTGCATCATCAAGGAAAAAAATGTGTGTATGCAAATAATAATATATATATATATACAGTATATATATATATATATATATGTGTATACACACACACACATATATATATCCACTGTCGATGGATGGGGTGGTAGCAAAGGGTTAATTGCATCAGAGGAAAAAAATGCGTAAACGTGTATATATATATATATATATATATATATATATATATATATATACACACACACTAATATATATATATATATATATATATATATATATATACACACACATATGTATACACACACACGTATATACACACACACATACATATACACATTTTTCCTTGATGACACAATTAACCCTTTGCTACCCCCCCATCCACCACCAGTTCTTCCCTGCATTAATGCTAAATTACATACTGCATCAAATTTTCATTGTGAAAATTCGAAGGCTTGATTGAAAGCAGATAGAGTGGACTTCTCCACGCCACATCTTTTATTAATAAATATTCTGACAGCTGAATGAGATCTCGTCTAACATATGCAGCAGCTGAGTACAAAGGAAGATAAAAAAAAAAAAAGGACAAACGGCCTCCGTAAGATAATGGCGATAAAATAAACAGAGTGGAAAAGAAAAAAAATAAATGGAATAAACATGAGCAAGCAACAATGAAAGCCATAACGGAGAAAATGACCCACAAAACCATTGTTTTCCATCTCGTAGGAAGAGGAGTTTGTTAATAATGATTGCCTGCTACTTTTACAAATCTGGGTTCAAATGAAAGGCTTTTGCTTTGGGATAATTTATGTATATGTGTATTCACAGATTACCATTACAGGGGAAGAAAACAGTTCTTACTGTTCCAGCCCTTTATTCTTCCAGTGTTGATTGCTAATCAAACACGGCAGGCATCCTCATCACAGTGGGAAGTGACGCTGTATTTATTAAGGTGGTAGGGGGCACAGTTTGGTCTGCTGTGAGCCTGTGATCATGACTGGATTGGGCTGTGTTAATGCCAAGTGCACACACATGAGACACACATCCAGTGTCAGGCCCTGAGGCCGGGGGCAGCCCTTGGCAATCCCTTTTTTGTGTCTTTCTTGGAGAGGAGCTATTGTTGTTTTTTTTTTCCTAGATTTACTGACCCATTCCCTAAGGCTGGAGAATGAAGTGTCAAAGAGCTACTGACTGTCCTTATCTTCAGGGGACATGAAATTTTTAAGACTATTGTGGCACCTATTAATAAAACATTGCGTGCCAGGAAAGCCGTGCGCGCCGAAGAAAAAAATAAAAAAAAAAGCAAATTAAAATGGTACTAAAAGAAAAATCTTATCATCTGGGTCTCATCATACAGTTTTGCAGGGTACTCTCCGATTTTTTTTTCTGGTATGTGTTTTAAGTGTGAGAGAAATTCCCAGACATGTTCTTCTATACATCATCATAGTGTCTGACCTTAAAGTGACCCTGGCAACAGTTTGAGAAATCTCGACGTGAACAAAGACTCAGTGTCAGCAGCAAGGAAAAGATTGCGGGATAGACTTTCCCCATCAACTTAATCGCAAACAGCAGTTTTTAGGCTATAACTTCATAAAGCTTCCCCAAACCACAAACATATAACCTTTCAAGGTGAAGTAGCCCCTTTACCATGGTCCCTTCCCCCCTCTCAATCTCGTTCTGATTTTTCTCTATCCTCTTTTATTCCCTTTGATGTCGAAAGGCAATTAGCTCTAATGTTCAAGAGCTGCAGGCCTGTTTTATGGCTTGGAAGGTGAGAGCTGTTTATTACAGGTAGACTCCTGAGGGTCACAAAGGTTTTGTATATTTTTTTAATCACAAGCAAAAATAAAAAATAAATAAATAAAAAAAATCACGAAATGTATTCTAATTCCTATTCAAATGAAAGATTTTTTTCGCTACCTATGCCTGTTGTACTCTTTGGCCCTCCAGGGCAGCAAAAATATGGCAGCACAAGACTATTTCTCTTTTCTTGTTTGCTGCTGACGGTAGGAAGAATGTTAAAATTAGTCGATGCCTGCAGCAAAGAGATAAAAGTGTCTTCTCCGGGGTTATGGCGTTCCAAAGGTTAAGGTACCCAGGAGTTCATTTTGGGTGTGTGGGTGCAATCCTCGCCAGCAACGAAAGGATTAACTGGAAGCAGGACATAAAGGATGTGTAGCCTTGGTTAAGCCAATGGTCCTTGAAATTGAAGACCTTGGTTCAAGACCAGTGGCAGCTTTCAGTGACCTAGGGCAAAACACTTTATTCCATTGTGCTCCAGAGATCCGACAATTCAATTGCAAGCTCTCCGGGTCAGCTTTTCATTGTGAGCCATTGTTTCTAAGCATGCAAGAATGTAGCGTGATTCATAATTGAATGACATAATAGCCTACGCATCAACATCAAAACATGAATAGACGTTTCGGATAAACAAGATATTTTACATATTTTTCGAAGGTTCCCATTACACAATCCATAGAGAGCTGCAGTTTTTCATGCCTTAAAATGTTTGCACATGTCCAGTTTTGGAATGCTCACAATGAATTAACTATCGGGAATGGGCTTAATAAGCAATCTGTTTGCATTACGGTTTTGTTAGCACCTGGTTTTATTTTACCTAAATATTTAGGGTCCCCTTTGATGTGCCGACCCCTGGATACACATGTTATTAACATTTCCACCATCTGATCTATAGAGTGAATATGCATAGGCACATTCTGTGATTTTTTTTGTAGGCTATAACTACTGCTGTCAAAATTATTTTTAACACAACTCATTTCAGGCAGGAAAAAAGGAAAATATATTGAATTTGATTTCCAGCAGAATGTGCCTTTGATGAAGGATCCTCATAGACATGTACAGTGCATAGCAGACAGATATTTATATATTCTGACACTGATCAGTCGAATACAAATCTTCTCCATATCTTCTTTATTAAACATATTTATCATGTCACCATTTTTGACACCGACTGTCACTGTGGCCATTTTATGTTGGGCTAGTAAGGAGCAGCGGCGCCTTCAAGATTCAAATTCCTTTATATCAAAAATTCTTTAATGTTTCTGTTATTTAATAAGACTACTAACTACTTCTATATGGCTGTGTTATCCAATCCTCTAACCAGAAATTATAGATATCACTATAATTAAAATAAAGTCGTTCACTATTTCGGCTTCTTTAAATAGTTGTTGATGGGACCTAATGGAATTTCATTATTTATGATCAACCGCAATGTCAACTGAGCAGAAGTACACCAATCATTTTTATGTCTGTGTCGTAGTGTCGTAGTGCCACTGCTGATGGAATAAATAATGCCTTGGGCACCTGTGCCACTGTTAAATATACACCAGTCACATGACAGATTTCTGCCTGTGAATTCCACGTGTATATAATGTATTGTATATGATGGGTGCAAATAGATAATGTCAGATATGTTGGATTCTATTAATGATTCTTTAGTTTAAAGCACCACTCCAGCATTTTTTTCATTGCAGAGCTGGAGTGGTGCCACTAAGCTCAGTTCCATGCCTCATGCCTCATACTTACCTACTGTCGTCTCCATCTGTTCTTGGCACTTCTCCGGTCGTCTTTTGCAGGTCGTGATCGGCCGGATCGCTCCAGTGTTTGATGGGCAAGCCGGAAGTCACTACTCAATGTAAGTCTATGAGAGCCAGAACATAGAGCTTGTGACCATTAACTCTGACTTCCGGTCACTCAGACGTTGTGGGCACAAGATGGTGGCGGAGGACCTTTAGCAATTCCGGGAAGATCAGAAGACAATGGCTGGTAAGAATAAGGCTACAGTCAGGGAACTTACATTAATGGCACCACTCCAGTGCTGAAATCAAAAAAAATTTCTAGAGTGGTGCTTTATCCCTTAGGCAAGCATGATACAGCTACAACTCCACAGTCATACTTACCCACACATAAAAAACCATAGGCATCTATGATAATTTAATAGAACTGAAGGGTGTCTGGGTATTACAACAGCAATGTGGATATGAAATGTGGCCACATTACTGCTGTTCAACTCATAAACTACTGTATACGCTATCTGTCTGCAAGTTAGCTGAAGAAAACGGTTTCTAAAGTACCATATATTTGAGGTAGCAAACCTATATGTCAATGTAAGTAAATTCAACAGACCATGCAACAAGCCAAAATGCTACTGAAACCAGAATCTTTCAATGCAGCTACCAATAGGTAACACATCTGGGACAGTTTTCAGCCTTTTGGAGGAGAGCTGATTTGCCTATTTTTTCCCATGAAACATTGTCTCTAAGATTCCATCCTTTAGCTCAATCATCTTAAAGGGGTTGTCCACTACTGGCGAGAAAAAGGTAAAAAAAAAATACTCACCTTCCAGATCGGTGGCACTCTTCCTTATTTAGTACTGCATCCCTTGCAAGTCTCCTGGGATCAAAATCCAACTGGGACGTCACGTCACGTAATTGCAGAAACGAATCATAAGCTGCTGATTGAGTGCAGCGTTCAAGTTTCATCTAAGCAGGAGAAATCCTGCCAAAATGTGAACTCTGCAGTGGCAGAAGCTGATTAGTCTTAGAAGTCATAGGATAACCCTGCTGGATTCTGGTCCCAAGAGATTGGCAGGGAATGCAGCGCTGAGCACAAAGGAGATGCATGAGTTCAGGAGGTGAGTATTGGTCTTCGGGTACCATTGATAGTCAAGAGTGTTATTGGTCTTTCAAAATATATTGTTTCCATCCTAGTATTTGTACTGATAACTCTTTGACACACCAAAATGTTATTTTATTCTTTCATCCTCTGAGATTATCATCATTTAGGTAGCATAATGGAAATTGCCAATGGAAATCTCATTTTGCTAATTAGACCTAAAGAAGCCTCCTTAGCAATGGTCATTTCTAGTAGGGAGCTTGAGAGCTAAAAAAGATAACTCTGCTACAAAGATATCAGTATAAACTAAAGGAAACAGATTTTATAGTATTGCAGTTTTACAGGAAATGTATATTCTGTCTTGACTTTAGAAAGCTAAGGGCAAGTTTAACAAATAGGGCATTACCAGTGGCAGGAAAGCCAGACAAATAGAATGAGCAAGCAGCTTGTAGGCTTCCCTTATACTGTGGTCCCCCGCCCCTTGTATTCGAGTATGTTTACAATTCCTTGTTCTTTAACCTTGTGGATAAATGAAGGATGAATATAGCAAATTCATGTATTTCTCAAGAAAATATCTAGTGCTTGAATGCAAGATAAAGAAGAAAAAAATCCATCTTATACTTTCTCATGACCCGGCCTTCCCGATGGATGTTTGGGTAGTTAATGGTTTTTAATTTAATCCTTTTAGTACTTTGCAATCTTTGTCTTATTTTTAGATATTTAGTTTAGTGAGTTTACTTGCATTTTAATTGCAGAAGGAAGTGTTTAATGCATACATTGGGACAAATCAATTTCATTGAAATGTATTGACCATTGTAATATAATATTTACATGCTTTCTTAGTTTGTAAACTCTTTGATATGGTGACAAGTTCTGTTCTTGGTTATCTCTAAGGTAACATATCCCCAGGACTGCAAACTCTGTTTCTTGTTCAAAAATCTCCCCACCACCTCCTCCAATCACTAGTTTTTTTTTGTTTTGTTTTACTTAATTTCAGAAATTTTACAAGCCCTTAGATTTTAACCAGATGTACATTATGTTTGCCTGCATGAAATGTAACAGCTGATTAGCTATTTCACCCGATAAATGCTGGATTGATTTTAGGAATTGCTACTCTAAAAAACAAACTACTGTATGGAAAAGAACAGAAAAAAACAAAAAAAGTTTTCATTAGATTATATTCATTACCATCCTATCACTTAAATCTAAATCGATCTAGCCTTTAAAAATATTGGTTACTCATAGAAGCACTCCCATTAAATTTCCTTTCTTCTTAATATATTGCAATCATCATATTCAATGGCACGGTATACTTACAATTGCTCATTTTGCCTTTCTACCCAGCTAATTCTTCTCTTTTCCATTAGGTCTATGACATCATGTGATTAAAAACTTACATGCTGAATCCTTCTAAGCTCTATGTAGTAACAGGTGTTAGAACCTTGCTGTTAGGTTTTTTTTCCTTTGCTGGTCACATGACCTTGTTGGCCTATTTAATCCTGCTCCGCCCTTCTGGCTTTGCTGGACTTCATTGTATATCTACTTTCTAGCTAGCCTGTGCTCTGTATCTAACTCTGTTAGTTTGCTTGGTCTACGGACCTCTAGGTTCTATCTATTTTGTTTGTTCGTCTGTCTGCTGCTATTTCTGTTAGGAGGTGTCCCATATTCCTCCCAGTCCTTAGTACTTGTAGGGATTCCCTCCCCAAATCTATAGGTCTCCGTACAGACTAGATTAGGACTTTAGCAGGTCTGATCGCAGGATCAGGTTCCCTGTTACATCGTAGGGATTCAGCTGAGTCTTATAGTAGGGACAGATCTCCTCTCTTTCCTTAGCTTTGGTAGCAGAACATAACAGTAAGTCCAGCCTGTAAATTCTCTAAGGAAAGATTTTTTTTTGTTCCATCATGGTGTCGGTTCAGGATTTGGCTAAACACCTGCAGGGACTCTCTCTGGAAGTGGCCGAGCTCCGTCAGCACGTGAGTAACTGTCCTGGAGCATATTTCTTGGAGCCTAAGGTATGTTTGCCGGATTTATTTTTTGGTGAACATCGAGAATTTTTTTCATTTAAAAATGCTTGCTTATTGTATTTTCGTTTGAGACCCAAGTCCTCTGGGGATGAATCCCAGCGCGTAGGGTTCATAATGTCACTTTTGCGCAAAGAGCCTCAGGAGTGGGCCTTTTCTTTGCAACCTAGTGATACATGCTTCAGATCAGTGGATAGTTTTTTTTCTGCTTTAGGACTATTATATGATGATCCTGACCGTGTGGCATCAGCTGAGACTGAGTTGAGACGTTTAAAACAAGGATCAGGTGATATGGAAAAATATTGTACACATTTTCGTCGTTGGTCCACTCAAACAGGGTGGAACGATTCTGCTCTGAAAAGTCTATTTCTTGCTGGGCTCAGTGAAAAGGTTAAAGACCTGCTAATTGCTTATCCTACACCTGAGGATTTGCAACAGGCTATGCAATTAGCTATACGGGTGGACAGAAGACTGCGTGCAAGGGTTAATGAGAGCAAATCCTCTGCTATGTCAGTTTCTGGTTATGATAATGTGTGTACTAACAGTGGTGAACCGATGGAGATTGGATCGGTGGCACCTCGCTCTCAAGAAAAACACCGTCGTTTTTCAGAAGGCTTGTGTTTCTATTGTGGAAAATCTGGTCATTTGATTAAAGGCTGTGAGCTTCGTATGAAGAAAGAAAAAAAAATGGTCAGTCACGCCCGTATTGCCTGTTTAAATTCCAAGGGTATATTTTTAGCTGCTTCCACGATTGCTCAGGAAAAATTAATGGAATTTCGGGTGTTTGTTGATTGCGGGTCTACACTGAATGTTATTGATGGGGGATTCGTGGAAAAACTCAATTTAAAACCTGAACCTTTATCATCCCCCATTGCTGTGGTTTCTGTGGATGGCTCCCCTTTGAAGAATATTACTCTCAAGGTCAGTGAATTTCCTCTCACTATTAATGGTGTTCACCATGAGAAATTGGATTTGGTAGTGTTGAATAACTTGCCTTCTCCAGTAATATTGGGTTTGCCCTGGTTAAAATTTCACAATCCTGTACTGGATTGGTCTACCAGTGAAATTAAATCCTGGAGCCATAAATGTTATGACAAGTGTTGTAACGGGCGTATTGCAGCTTTGGATAGGGGAGAATTGCCTGTTCCTATTCAGGATTTTTGGAGAGTTTTTTCTGAGAAAGAATCGCAGGTTTTGCCTCCCCATAGAGACTATGATTGTTCTATTGAATTTGTCCCTGGAGCGACTCTTCCTAAAAGTCGTTTATTTAACCTTACTATTCCTGAGAGGAAGGCTTTGGAGGAATACATACAGACAAGTTTGGCCGCCGGTCACATTAGGCCCTCTAAGTCTCCTGTGGCGGTTGGATTTTTTTTTGTAAAAAAAAAGGACGGCGGTTTACGTCCTTGTCTGGATTTTCGTGAGATTAACAAAATTACGGTACGCAATCCTTACCCACTGCCATTGATTCCTGATCTGTTTAACCAGTTATTGGGGGCCAAGTGGTTCTCTAAAATTGACCTTAAGGGGGCATACAATCTGTTGCGCATGAAGGAGGGTGATGAATGGAAGACTGCTTTTAACACTCCTGTGGGTCATTTTGAGAATCTGGTTATGCCTTTTGGTCTTACTAATGCTCCTGCATTTTTTCAGAATCTGATTAATGACATCCTTAGACCTTTGATCGGTAAAAATGTGGTTGTGTATTTGGATGACATTTTGATTTATTCGCCAGATCTGGAGTCTCATTGGCGGAGCGTGCGTGAGGTATTACAGTTATTAATGGACAATTCGCTTTTTGCTAAGCTGGAGAAATGTGAGTTCGCTGTACAGAGAATTAGTTTTTTGGGCTACATTATCTCCAGCAAAGGTTTTGAGATGGATCCGGTTAAGGTTCAGGCTGTGCAGGAATGGCCTAGGCCTATTGGTTTGAAATCAATACAGAGGTTTTTGGGTTTCGCCAATTACTATAGAAAATTCATAAAAAATTTTTCTAGTATTGTCAAACCCCTGACTGATCTCACCAGGAAAGGTGCTGATGCGGTTCAGTGGTCTTCTGAGGCCATTGAAGCTTTTGTGTATCTCAAGGAGAGGTTCACCTCTGCTCCCATCCTTATGCAGCCTGATGTTACTAGGCCGTTTTTGGTTGAGGTTGATGCTTCCTCTGTGGGGGTTGGCGCAGTATTGTCTCAGGATAACGGGGATGGATTACATCCCTGTGCATTTTTTTCAAAAAAATTTTCGGAGACTGAATTGAATTACGATATTGGTAATCGGGAATTATTGGCTATTAAACTCGCATTTGAACACTGGCGCCACTTCTTGGAAGGTGCGGAATTTCCCGTTCAGGTTCTTACGGATCATAAAAATCTGATATATCTTGACGCTGCCAAGCGCCTGAATGCCCGTCAGGCTAGGTGGGCACTGTTTTTCTCGCGGTTTAATTTCTCCGTTACTTACATCCCTGGTACTAAGAATGTTAAGGCGGATGCCTTGTCTCGCAGTTTTTCTCCCATAGTCGGTGCTGAGAAAGAGGAAAACATTTTACAAGAAGGTGTTGTGATAGCTGCTTTAGACTCCGTTTTGGAAGATGAGATTCTTAAAGCTCAGGAGAATGCCCCATCTAACACTCCTCATGGGAGGTTGTTTGTGCCTGGGACCTTTAGGAGAGATTTGTTTGTTGAGTGTCACGAATCTCGGTTGGCAGGTCATCCCGGAATCTCTGAGACCAAGAGACTGGTGGGTCGCAGTTTTTGGTGGCCTGGATGGCAGAAGGAAGTCATTAAGTGGGTGCGCCAATGTACTATATGTGCTAGATCTAAGTCCTCACATACTCCTGCTGCGGGGTTGCTTTGTCCTTTGGAGGTCCCCAGTGCTCCTTGGACACATTTGGCTATGGACTTTATAACTGACCTTCCCCCCTCTGAGGGTTTTACTGTCATCTGGGTGGTCGTGGACCGTTTTAGCAAGATGTGTCACTTGGTTCCCTTCGTCAAACTGCCCTGCGCTAAAACTCTCGCTAAGGCCTTTGTCAAGGAAATTGTCAGACTTCATGGCGTTCCTACTGACATTGTTTCTGATAGGGGTCCTCAGTTCGTGGCTCGTTTTTGGCGTGCCTTTTGTGACAGGTTGGGAATTCATTTGTCGTTTTCGTCCGGATATCATCCTGAATCTAATGGCCAGACAGAAAGGAAAAACCAGGATGTTGAGCAGTTCTTGCGTTGTTTTGTGGCAGACAATCAAGAGGGGTGGTCTGAGTTTCTGCCACTTGCCGAATTTGCTCTGAACAATCATACATCTTCTTCTGCTGGTTGTTCGCCTTTTTTTTGTTGTTCTGGGAGACATCCGTCGTTTGGGTCGTTCTCCAAGTTGGGATCTGCCGTGCCTGAGGAGGAGAATTTTTCCGGTGATTTGGAAAGAGTTTGGACGGATGTGCGTGGTAATCTTCAGGAGGCCAACAGAAAATCTAAAGACTACTTTGATAGGAAACGACAGGAGGTTTTGTTCGCTGTTGGTGACATGGTTTGGTTGTCCTCTAGGAATCTGCGGTTGAGGATTCCTTCTAAGAAATTGGGTCCCAAGTTTGTAGGGCCCTTTAAGGTGCTTCAGGTTGTCAACCAATCTGCTGTTAGGTTGGAGGTTCCTACCTCCTGGAGAATTAATCCGGTCTTTCATGTCTCTCTGTTAAAAAAAGCTGTTGTGTCGGATGGTGACGCCTCTGCCTCTGTTCCTCCGGTGGTGGAGGACGGGGAATATGAAATTTCTCGCATCCTTGACTCTAGACGGTATAGAGGTAGTTTGCAGTATCTTGTGGCCTGGAAAGGTTTCGGACCCGAGGATAACTCTTGGGTGAGGTCAGATGATGTTTCCGCGTCCAGACTTATCAGAGCGTTTCACAGGAGATTTCCTGATAAGCCTGGTCCTAGGGGATCCGGAGGATCCTCTTAGAAGGGGGGGTACTGTTAGAACCTTGCTGTTAGGTTTTTTTTCCTTTGCTGGTCACATGACCTTGTTGGCCTATTTAATCCTGCTCCGCCCTTCTGGCTTTGCTGGACTTCATTGTATATCTACTTTCTAGCTAGCCTGTGCTCTGTATCTAACTCTGTTAGTTTGCTTGGTCTACGGACCTCTAGGTTCTATCTATTTTGTTTGTTCGTCTGTCTGCTGCTATTTCTGTTAGGAGGTGTCCCATATTCCTCCCAGTCCTTAGTACTTGTAGGGATTCCCTCCCCAAATCTATAGGTCTCCGTACAGACTAGATTAGGACTTTAGCAGGTCTGATCGCAGGATCAGGTTCCCTGTTACATCGTAGGGATTCAGCTGAGTCTTATAGTAGGGACAGATCTCCTCTCTTTCCTTAGCTTTGGTAGCAGAACATAACAACAGGAAGTCTCTTTTCCCTGCAAAAGTCCCGGGCATGGAGAGGTGCAGAGCAGCTGGGTCAGGAGATGAAGAGGGGAATGATAAATGCAGGGACAAGAGACTTCCTGTTTCTACATAGACCCAATGGGAAAGAGAAGAATTAGCTGGGTAGAAGGTCAAAATGAGCAACTGCAAGTACAGAGTGCTATATAATATGATGATTACAATATATTAAAAGGATATAAACTTTGATGGGAGGGCTTCTTTAAGGGTGCAGTCAGACAGCTGTATAACAAGGACGACGATCACATTGCAATGCACGGACTGGCCTGAGGCTCTCCTGACCCAAGCGTGACAGCATGTATTTCTATGCAGCTGTCACACTCGTGTCAGGAGAGCCGCTGGCCAGTCCGTGCACTGCGATGGGATCTTCATCCGTGTTATATGACCATCTGACTGCTACCTAAGTTATAGTATCTACATCCTCAAACTAGAAGAGACAAACCAATTATGGAGGAGCTGGGAGACAGAGCTAGCTGTTGTCATCATGAGAACTTCATCTCACGTTGCCCAATTAAATATTTGCTTGTTGTTTGGTGTCAATGGATGTCCATTGACTTCAACGTACTCCAAGAGACTTTTTAGCTTTCTTGTTTTGGCTTGGGTCCTAAATTGTGCATTTGCTGATTTGCATATTTCTGCACTATACAAAGTTATGTCAAAATAAAAAGTTGTACTGTGTGAATCTTCAAAAATGGTCACTGCAATTTTACACATTGCGGAAGATTACATCAGCTAGGGAAGACCCGCATGTCTTCGGGCACAGACTGGCTTTCCCATAGTGTCTTGCAGCTATCATATACATCACATGGTACAGCACAGCCAGTCAGGAGGGATTATTATTATAGCATGTATAAAAGCAGATGTAAGGAATGCAACAACCATTTTGTAGTGAATCTGGATAGAGAGGGCGTCACAGCTTAGCCATAGAGATACGAAGACAAAACAATAAAACACTGAATAACCACTACAGATAGCATATGACTACTGCAGTGAAAAATAGTTGCCCATAGCCAAATATGTTGCGATCACTTTAATGTTCTTAAGGTTGTGTTTACATTTGCTTGAAATGAGTTGGACACTTCAAGGAGACCTTGCAGTTTTACAAAGGTCTTTTCAGGGCAACAGAAGTACTACTGATTCATTGTGAATAAATTCGCCATAACTATTTTTTTTGGAAAAATTTGGTGAAACTGGTAAATTTGAATTTCAAAAGATTTGCTTAGCTCTAGTATCTTCCCATTTTTCGAGTATCACTGTTTCAGCTGTAATATCGCCTTCCCATTTATATGCAATATTGAAATTCTTAAATTTGTAATATTGATGATTTTGTACCAAGATTCAAAGTTATCCCTTATCTTAGGCTCTTAAAAACCCTTCTCCATTCAATCTCAATGAAACCGCCAGAGATAGTTGAGCACAGGTACAAACCTTTTAAGCATTTTTTAATATAAAACTTAAAAATTCTTAGTAAAAAGCTTGAGCCTTGTCACCTGTATGGCTTAAAACACTGAACAGGTAGCATATGAAGAATAAGAGTCATACTTCTACACACCTACAGCTTTACTAATATGGTGTCCCGTACTGACAGGTCATACATAATACGACCTTCATTACTAATAAGTTATCACTCCTAAGTCTAAAAAAACTAAAATCCCAAGACCTCCATTCTTCCATGAAATACCATGAACGATGCTGTAGGTTAATTGTGAAGTGTGACATGTACTGCTGCAATGGAACCCATCTGGTCTACAAGTGATCTATCAAGTATAAATGTAGGAGATCTTATGAAGAGCTCATGGGACAATTGGCTATTGGCCGTCTCTTTTGTGTAAATTGTGCAGAACATCTCTCTTTGTCAGTGTGACATTGTATGGTCAATGACAGCGTAGTATATTCATTATCATACAAGAAGCCAAAGAAAGAAAGGAGTAACATTTGATTGTGCACAGAGTTAAGGTAACACCTTACCTCTAAATTTTACAATCCTCCTGACCATTTCTGTTTCCTATATTTTGCTTTATGAGCACACTTTATATAAAAGGACTGTTTAAAACAAAAGTGTGGCTAAAAATTATAATACTTATTTTTTTTCTTTTTAGATTTTTTTTTGCCTGAAATTCCCATTACCTACAGCCTGTAATATTTATGGAACGTCCTGCGCTGTTCCCAATCCCTTATCTTTCTTGCAGTTTTGGCTTTCGGCCTCTCCATTGTTCAGCGCATCCTGTTCGGCCATTATTTCTATTGGTTTGGCAGTTAGTCTCATTGAATGTATGGATTTTGTGTTTAAATGTATTGGAGGTTTAGCACTGATAAAGGGTTATTGAATGTGTTGTGAATGCCTGCTCGCCAGTCAGCCCCTCCTGCTTGTTTTCTAGAGAGCAGCGTTAAGAAACATGAACAAGCTCGCTATTATATATTGTCTTAGGGAGGTCTTCTATGCTGTCTTTTTACCCTGTGGCCCTTAAACCTCAGTCATGGTGACAGCCGATACTACCGTGTTTCCTATTCATGAGCCACTTTTCTCATCCTTTATGCCTTAATAGAAATAGACACTTTAAATACAAAAAAGAAATGGGCTACTATATAGCGGGAGTCAATTATATTGTCTCATATACTATATTATGTTAATGCAAACCCTTAATAGCAATTCCATCATCCATATCCTCCGTCTCGACATTGCGGTGAAAATGGTTCTTCGAGACTCTTTGTTCTTTCAAAGGTAAATAAAATGGCTGCTGTATAAGTTACATGCAATCAATTGTGAAATCACAAAAAAAAAAGAGAACGAAGGGATCATGTCTAAGTGAACGAACAATACACGATATGCAATTCTTCCAACAAAAGAAGGATAAAACACATGTCATCTTGAAATGGAAGCTGAATGGTGTCATGATCAAACCTACATATAATGCAGTGATATCCTTTATATCAGATCTTGCTAATCTGAAGTGGTCTGTGGCTTTTCCTTCTATCTACGTGTTTCCGACTGCACTAATGGATATGTGCGTTTTTTTTTTCTCCAGTCGAAATTAAAAATAATTCATTCTTAAATTTACCAGTTTCAATTTTTCAAAATCCCTTTTACTGCCCTGAGGGAAATATTGCCCTCTCGATGTAAGTGCTGGGAAATGTAATCATATAGAGGCTGAAATTATATTATAAGGCTATTGTAGTTTGCAGCATGAAATATTAACAGGCGGCGTGTGTGAGCGAAAGGAAATCTATGGGATCATGTTTAGCACCACATTTTCCTATGCAAAAAAAAAAAATAAGCGATCTGCGCAACGGTTCAGACGTTGGAGCCGAAAGGCCCTCTCGTAGGGTTGCTGGTTTTCTATATACAATTTTTAGCTGTATTTATAGAAAATATTATGACGGATCGGTGCACTAGGTGTAAAAAAAATAACTAAAAAAAATACAATGGTGACATAGTAATAGCGATAGATGTGATTTGTAACAAGCCCTATGCATAAGCTATTTTGAGCCTAAAGTCCTTTGACTGTTTGCGAGATGATAGAAAAGAAAGAAAAAAAAAATCAGGCATGACAGACATTTGACATGAAAAATGATGCAATACTCTGCAGTATACAGCTGGGTCAGAGTGACACATTATATTTCAAAGACAATGCAGACAAAGCCCCTCCAACTGCAATCAAGCCTCCACCCCCCTCCATCATATTAAATGCTACCTCTATCTAGCTCACAGACTCTCCCGTAATATACAGGTTTCATTATAGGGATGTGTATTTCAGTGTATAAATCTTTGATGGTGTGCAATACCAATATGCCTGCTGAAATATACTACACCCCAGTCCCAGGAGGTAAATAGAACAAGATTTAATTGCTGGGTGCCTAGATGAACTCTTTTGTATTTTACCTTTTAAAACTAATTGCTGTATATGTAAGAATAGGCTGCTTTATTTTATATATCCTTTATGCTTATACTACTGTTATTATTAAATGATGATGATGTATATTTGTCAATAATAATGGGGTCTTGTGCACCTTGTAGATAATACTAATATATCTACTAAACATTTTTTTTATTTTTTTTAAATTGCCCTTCTCATCGAATCTTGTCCATGTTTGTTTATCTGACCTTACAACCCTCGGTAGGGAAACCCTATGGGCTCGTGTAGACCAGGGTTCCCCAACTCCAGTCCTCAAGGCCCACCAACAGGTCATGTTTTCAGGATTTCCTTAGTATTGCACAGGTGATAATTCCATCATCAGCACAGGCAATAGTTACATCACCTGTGCAATACTAAGGAAATCCTGAAAACATGACCTGTTGGTGGGCCTTGAGGACTGGAGTTGGGGAACCCTGGTGTAGACGACCATATAAATTGGACAAGTGCAATCCAATAAAAAAAAAGGATTGCTCTCGGACCAATGTTATTCAATGAGGCAGTGCAGATGATGGGGTTTTTTTTCAGGCCTAATTGGCGTGAGAAAAATATCGCAACGTGCTGCGATTTTACTCTGACATCGGATGAGACTCCCGATTCAAGTGTATGGGTGCAAGTAAAAAAAAAATCGGAGGCCACAGTATGGCCTCCGATTTTTACGGGTACATTGGAATTGTGTAACATAGGAAACAGTAAATGATTAATAGCTAGTGTTGTAAAAAAACTGATTTTATATGGATTACAAGAGAGAAAAAACTTGTCCCACTTTTCTGGCTGAAAATCGGGCCGATTTTTTTTTTATAATGTCGCCTATATATCCTACGACACATACGAATGTCTATGACTTTTTATGCATGTCGGTATGAGAGCCACAGAAGAGAATATAAATTTTTATTAACATGCAAAAATATTAACACCATAAAAGCAAAAAAATGCAATGTTGCCCTCCAATAATTCTACATGGTGGTAAAAAACAATACCTTTCGTAAATGTGATAAATTTTCCTCATTACTCGCAGTGTTTTCTCTCCCCAACAATTTTTTTTTACATATGGTTGAATTATAGTGATTATGCTATTTATCAAATTCCAGATTTATTAAATGAGAGTATAAATTACATCCGCTTCCTTCGTGCATTTTTTAAAATTTATTTATTATAATTTTTTTTTTACCTCCCGATATCCAGAGAGAAAATAGGAAGCATAGAATATAATAAGATGAAAAACTATATTTCATCAAAATTTACTAAAATAATAGGATTCCTAGGTTTAACCCTTTAACCCCCCCAAAATAGGTTGCCTTCTATGAGCAGCACAATCGAAGTGATTTTTGTTATACGACATCATGGCCAAATATGGAAAATACTAATTGTTGTCGCGCTTGAAAAGGCAAAGGATGAAGCGCATTTGCTTGATTTTGGAGATGGCTACCTGCGAGAATTGGAAAACCGTCAAGTCTTCTGATTGGATCATTATAACTGAGCTATCCTCCTCTCGTTGAATTGTAGTAGTGACAGCGATTGAACACTTTGAAAATATCCCTGCCAAAATGTGACTGTCAGCAAATACACGAAGGAGGTTTAAAAGGATATGTGGAAAATAGTCTACATGGGATGCAACAGAATAAGAAAGAAAGAAGAAAAAAAAGCCGTCACACGTCCTACACTGCAAATACCTTAGACAGAAAAACACATTATCCAGGTGTTTTGTGACGCTAATGCATTTATACCCCAGAAATCTTTATGGAAACTAAACATACAGCTCTAGTTATTGTTACCAAACCAGCAAAATCTAATAAAAGTGAGAATCAATAGATGAACAATTTAAATCATACAAGCTTCCCAGCTTACAATTGTTTGTTTGGTAGTTACGTGTGATTTGGGCGACAAAGGCAATACTTCTGTCAAATCAAGAGAAAGCCGCGCAGTAGTTCTGACATCTACAGTTTGCAGTAAATATTGGGAAGTAGAATTGTGTCTTTAGCTTTTTCATTTATTTTTTTGCAGGTTATTACATTGAAGGTGGTGGAACAGCCATTGTTAATTTTTGTAAAGACAAAATTACAGATGGATTCGGGTATTAAATCAAAGAATGAAACCCATAAGGGCGAGGCAAGGAATCTCAATGTGAGGCAATATCAGATGTCTAAATGAGTAGGTCACTCTACTCAAAGGCGATCATACGCAGACTAATGTTGAGCAAAACCAACTGTGTTAGCTGGACCAGCTGGCTGTCTAAGGGATCTTTCTATGATATGTATATGTGCTGTCTGAGATAAAATTGGAAAGCACGTGGACAGCACACTGACCAATGTTATTTAATAGAGTGTTCACAGCATGCACTAATTTATTCTGGATTTTGGATCAGACTCACCTATTCAGGTCTATGGATGTGCAAAAGAAAAAATCAAATTCCATATGGATCATTCCTAGTCCATCCGATTTTTATGGATATATTGCAGTTCTTAAAGGAAATTATATTTGGTCCTATAAATTTTATTTACTGCTGATTTATAAAAATGGATGTCTTACCAATGTAAAATGCAAGCTAATGGATAGGATACGAATGATGATCGCCCATTTTGTCTGGATGAGAACTGGATGTGTTTTTTTATATGCTCGTCTGAATTTAGCATAAACTGTAATCTTTGGCTGATGTTTGCTCTAAAGATGTTATTGAAAGAAATGGACCTGGTATGTTAAATTTCAAAATACCTAACCCCGTGTTTCTTAATGAAGACAAGCAACCACTCAAAATGTCTGGCAGCAGATTACTAATGTATCCCTATTTATTTGCTCTTGGCTGAAACAAGTATGTGCGTGTGTGGGGAGGTTAGCGGGAATAGCTGTTGGTCAAACAGGCATTTACTGAAAACTACTGAAGCTGTATGGTCACCTTAATGACACGTGATGGATATTTTTGTTACATGTCGCTTGTGGGGTGTATGCTCAGGGGCTGAACCTGCTCCATACCAAGCAGATGCTGGCTGTGTAACACAGTTCTACATCTATCTGTAAAAGAAGTGACTGAAACTCCCTGTTTAATCATTTACATGCTGCTGTCAGTCACTGACAGCGGCATTTAAATGGAGTGATCGCCAGTATGCACACATTGGCTCCCATATCCACACCCAGTGATGCTATTACCATGGCAGACGGTTGCCTGCAGAAGGCACTCATCTCTGCCATCTTGTTACTCCTGTGAAGATCAACGCAGGAAACTAAATAAAAACAGAAAAAATAAAAAAAAGTTTAAAAAATATATAAAAATTTAAACAACGCCCCTTTTCTTTAATCAAAAATAAAGACATTTTTTTTTATATTTTAAAATAAACATATTTAGAATTGCTCTTTCCCAAAAATTACCATCTATCAAAATGTAAAATTAATTAAACCGTATATTAAAGGGAACCTATCACCAGTTTTTGAGTCTCTCAACAAAAGCCACCACTGTTATGTGCTCCTGTACTGCATTCTACAAAGTTGTATATTGTCTCCTGACTCCCCTCGTATACACCCAAAAATACCATTTGAATTGCTCCCACGCTGTATTTAGACGAGGATGGTCCGGTTTGATGGGCATCATTCTGCGGTGTCTATGTCTCCTCTCTACTCCTAATCGCCGTCCTCTAGCTCTGATTGATGTAGATGATGTGTCCTGCATCATGCACATAGCGGAACGTATTTCGCAACTACGCAGTAGCTTAGCAGGCCCAAGCAGACGCACTTTCGCTGGAATGACGTCTATCAGCACATGCGCAGTGATGTCCTTTGCTTTGCCGGCAGTAGGGCAGAGCAAAGTGCACCTGCATGGGCCGGCGATGCTACTTTGCGCTATGTGGATGATGCAGGATGAGTCATCCACATCATTCAGAGCCAGAGCAAGGCGATTAGGAGCAGAGAGGAGGCACAGACATCGCAGCGATGATGCCCATCTAACCGGACCATCCTCATCTAAATACAGCGTGGGAGCAATTCAAATATTTGGAGTTAAGCAGGGGGAGTCAGGAGACACATTTGTGAAATGCAGTACAGGAGCAGATAAAGGTGGTGGTGTTTGTTGAAAGACTCAAACTGGTGACAAGTGCCCTTTAATGGCGGAAAAAAAGAATTCAAGCATCAGAATTGGCGCTTTTCTGCCGCTGCACTTCCCCTCTAAAAAAATACAATAAAAAGTGATCAAAAGGTCGGTTTTTCTCCAAAATGGTATCAATAAAACTACAACTCAAAAAAACAAACCTTAACATAGCTCCATTGGCAAAAAAATAAATAAGTTACAGGTCTCAAACTGGAAACAGAGAAAAAAAACTGTTTTACAAGATTTTGAATTCTTTTAAAGCAATAAAAATTTTTAAAAAAAGACGTGTTAGTTTATCGCCATGATTGTAATGACTTAGAGTATCATATTGTTAGGTCATTTTTATTGTGAACTCTGCAAAAACATAGCACAAAAAATAATGGCGGAATTATATTGTTTTTTTTTTACAAATTCACCCCACATGGAATTTTAATCCCATTTTTTCAGTACATGATATGATAAACTGAATAACATCATTGAAAACTAAAACTCGTCTTCCATGAAACAAGTCCTCATAATTCTATGTCAATGGAAAAATAGCAAAAGTGTTCCAGGTCTTGAAGGGGTTTTGAAAGAATTATATTAAGATAAAAAAATAATATTTACTCTTTAGAAATCAGAAAGACATTCATGGAATTGAGTGATGAGAGCTCAATATCATTGTGCTCTAGTATTCGGGAGTGGAATTCATTGTACACCATGAATTTTTACTATAATCCAATAGTTTTTGAGTAATGCAAATGGGAGATGTTGTGAACAATGTTAGAGATATGGGAAAAACTATATTAAAACCACATATACCGTATGTGGTGGACTAATTTATCTACTTGAGGATCATAGTAGTAAATAAATGACAGTCAGATATTACTCAATAGGAGTGAGAGGTAGCCCGGGGGGCTTAAAATGTAATAGTCTAGAAGGTATCCCAAATAGTTTTTTTGGGATGACATTTGATGACCTTAATGACTTCAGTGTGCTAGAGCCTTAAAGAATCCCAATACATACCTCAGGTACGTGCCTCTATCAATAGAGGTGGACAATACTATTTGAAGTCTATGGATGAGCTCTGTTGTAGAACTATGGCCGCTGCTCAATCGTTAGCTTTAATGAGGCACCCATGGATAGTCCGCTGTTTACCACGTTTGCATTGAAAAGGTTAGATCAAGAAATGGACAATCCTTCTAAGCTCTTTAAAATCTAAATTAATTTTGAGCAGTTTTTTGCTAGCATAATATACCGAGATTAAGAAATCTGAAATATTTATATTATGAGACTAAGATTCAGCCTGTGGAATTTGTATTAATGACTAATCCATTCTGAATGCATAATACTTAATAAATGGAAACAACTTGAAATTCTTTCATTTAGAAGGTGCTGCTGCTGCTGTAGAACGCTAGGCCTTGACCAATTTAATACAGCAGCTCCAGGCTCCGGCCTACTCCGGCCTACTTGACTTCTAATTCTTTTTGTATGATAACCTGGCTTTGGTGTGTGTTAAAGATTATTCCAGCTCTGAAAGAGTCTGGGCAGCAGAACATAAGACAATTAATTGCAGGTTGAACATCTTTACACATGAGTTTTACCTCAGGTGCAGCACACTACACAGACATTTTAAGCCTCTTCTTGAGCTGAAACATCTGCAGGAAAAAAACAACAACCTAACATTCTTGATAAATGAGATAAGCAAAAGCATGATTTTAATTAAAAAAAATGATTTCCAAACATATTTGCTGCAACATTTTTTATTATATGTCTAGTCGTATGACAAGTCTAGAGAAATGAAAAAAAATATATGATATATAAATATATCTGTTGTCTGCTCATTTTTAGGTAATGACTGTTAAAGAAGTTGTCCGGTACTTTTTTTAAATTGCCCAATGTATTCAGCATGTGGGCATAAGTATATTTGTAAATACCTTGTGTTGCTGTTTCTGCCTGTGAGCGGCGCTATCACTGGCCCCTCACAGGCATCACGTGTCCCCGCGCTTACGTCACGACAAGTGAGGGGTGACTCAGTGCTGGGGTCCCCGCGGTGGCTGTTGGGTTGTGGGTGGGGTTATTCCCCGTGTCACACCCAGTATCCACCGCGCGCTTTACCAATGAATGGGGAGAGGGAGAGCGCGTGGTGGATGCCGGTGTGACGCAGGAGAATAACCCCGTCCACAACCCAGCAGCTACCGGTGGAACGCGGAAGAGGGACCCTCGGCTGCAGCCTGGACTTGTCGTGACGTCAGCATATGTCAGCGCTGGCTATAAACTGGGGGTCACGTGATGCCTGTGATGGGCCAGTGATAGCACGGCTCACAGGCATCATCTGCAACACAAGGTATTTACAGAGATACTTATGCCCACATGCTGAATATATTGGGCAACTTAAAGAAAGTACCGGACAACCCCTTTAATGGATATTTTAGTGAGATTGTAGTATATAGATCTGGTGCATTCAGACGTTCTTATAAATCTGTCCGATATTGGACGGCACTGCACGGACTGGCCGTGGGTCTCCCGACCCTAATGTGACAGCTTCATAGAAATATATGAAGCTGTTACGCTTGGGTCCGTGCAGTTCTGTCTGATTTCAGACCGATTTATACGGATGTCTGAATGTGCCCTATATAAGAGGATTATCATCCACAGTAACGAGATTGCGTGATATGACTGTCTATGTAGCGACTCTATACTAGAGATGCGAGAATCTATTAGCAGGATCCCGAGTCCAGCAGTTAGGTCAGTAATTCATGACCACTGGATGGCCCTGCAAATCGCCTCGTGGTCATCCATGCCTCCTCTCTCCTTAGTTGGGCTGGCTCAACATCATGTGCGCATCACACCGCAAAGATTATTTCGCATAAGCCCGGCTAATCAAAAGAGGAGCCATGGATGCCATCCGGGGATTTGGAGAGCTCCAGTCTAGTGGTCATGTAAGACTGACCTGGCTGCTGTAATCAATTCTTCCATCTCTACTCTATACCAACTTCTTGCCCATACTTACTAATATATCCTACAACATATAGATATCACTACTGCCTTGTGCAAACCAATCACTTGACCTATGGTAGACATGAACAAAAAGTCATTTTCATAAATGGCTCTTAACCTTTTATTATTGATGGGCGATCTATCAAACCAATCTATCCAGAGCCTTGACCTCCCAAGGTCTAGTTAAGATGTCTAAATAGCACATGATTTGTGTCATCTTTTCATGCTTATTTCCTTATGCTTTCGTAAAGATTAAGTTTCTGCAGTACTAGGGCAGTGATATATCTTAAAAGGAAACTGTAATGTCAAAATGGTCTTTGATCTGCAGGCAGGATGTTCTAGAGCTTGAGGACCTCATTAGATTGATACATGTTTTTTGGGTAAAGTTTTAGTAAAACTTGGATTTTAGTCATGTTTGTAGGAATAATGGTCCAGTGGGCGGTCCTATTCATTGATTGACAGTCTTCCATATATGGATGTGCATGCTGAGATAGCTGTCAATCACTAGTAGGACCGCCCACCGGACTCATGCTTACAAATACTAGGGATTTCAGTGAATAAAATACAAGTTATACTGAATCTTTTCCTACAAACTATATATATATATATATATATATATATATATATATATATATATATATATATATATATATATAATTCTGCTCAGCTTCTTCTCTATGCCGTGCTGTCCACAAATCAGACTGCACATACAACGTTACAGGCTCCCTTTAGATATATCTTTTAATACAGTACATTGCAGATTATTTGCAGACCTTCATTGTCATTGCCCTTCTTGACATTCAATGACCATGATGTTGTGGTGTGATGTGTCTGGTTTTTACAGACCTGAATACAAATCCTGCCTCCAAATGCAAGAAGTCTCTTGTGAACAGTGATAGCATGGTTTAAGTGCCGACATCCCAGCATCACACTTAATGTCCTGAGAGAATATTGTGCAAATATTGCATGAATAATTAAATTGTTGGACCAATTCAGCAATAACTGCTAAGATTTTACATCCCTGAGTGTTTTCGCTTGTTATGTAAATCAAATAGATATTGCCGCAGAGTTTTTTTAGGTTATAATATGATTCCAGCACTAGCAAATATGGCTTATGCTGTCATACAAACACAACAATCATTTCACAATGACTGAAAATCATATTCTACGTGTATTCGTACTTAGACGGTAATTTTATATTCTTATGTTCGCTTTTATTCATCTGTTCCTGTAATCTCTACAGTCCCAAAATAACTACAGAAAAAAAAAAAACAGTTTAATCAGAATGAGATGTAAGTTTATCCAAACCAGTCTTATTTTAGTGCTCTGGGCCAAACCACTTTTGGTATTTCAAGCAAGGCAATGACAGCATACCTTCTTGTTATTATTTATGCATAGAAGGCCAAACCAAATGCTTGGGCGGGTCCCCCAAGACGGGGAGCTGGTAGTTTTTTCCGTCCACAGGACCCCATTTACATTTAAATGAACTTGCTTCTTGTGAATGGTTGGCTCCACATGTGAATACCACACCACCACTGACACTGCAATTAAATCACAATCACAAGTATAGAAGCCACCAACATATTGCTAAATAAGGCCTAAGAACATTGGTTAAAAGACATAAAAGAAGTGGTATTGTAAGGCAGAGCTGGAAGCAGACTGCAGTTATGAAAGGGGTTATTTGGCAGCTCTTCCTATAGTTAACTGTTATAGCACTGTGCCTAAAAGCTGTGTAGGTCTCATTTAAGGTTGATCTTGACAGACCGTTGTCATCTTTCAACCCATTAAAGTATGTAGGTTCCTAACAAATCAATGACCCCCTCTGCTGCACATGTTGCGCGTCGTAAGGAAAGACTGTTTTTGTAGTTTTTAATATCGCCTATGATGGGAACACAACAGTCTTTATTCCCGTTATTCACCAGTTTATGCCTACATTTTTTTAAAATTTTTAGATGAAACCAGAATGACCTCAAAGTTGGTCTTTATGTACAGTCTGTATGAATTGCACAATGGTTTCTTAGGAGGTGCCTCTCAAGGTTTCTCTCAGAGCCCAGAACACAAGGGTTCCAAAGCAAAGAGTTGGTGCAAATCAATTCACAGGATCTGGTCTAGTAATCTGTGGCTGTTGGACAAGAACCCTGCCTATCTCCCAACATCTGCAGCTCTTTTTTTGACTCTAATTTCTGTCCTAGTGTGATCTGACAAAACATCAGACTGCACTCGAACCAATGTTAGTCTATGGGACCTCACTCGGATTATATCAGAGTATAGTCCGATTTCCGCACACTCACAGAATAGGGAAGATGGAGACATTTTGTTATCCGTCTTCTCCTCACAGTGTGCTCCGATTCTCTCATCCTGGCAAATCAGGGATGTTCGTGGGTGGAGCTGATTTTTTTGTGCGAACAAGCCGGAACCCCAAACACGAACATGAATTTGAAATGCCGAACAAATTCGGTCAACACTAGTTATGACATGTGGGCCTGGTGCCCAATCAGCGCTGGCATCACTGTCCCCGCTTTCGTACGAACAGAACATGAAGAGGAAGTCAGGGCTGCGACTGCTCTCTCGCTTCATGTTCAATTCATATGAAAACACATCAGCGCTGATCGGGCACCAGGCTCACGTGTCGTAACAACTGCACGAGAGCCACAGGAATGCAAGTGCCGACACCGCTGAAACAGCGCCGGCGCGGGAGGTGACTACAAGCTTTTTTATTGTACCGGGGCCAAGCGTGGGGTATGAAAAGGAGTTGTCCAAGTAGTGGACAACTTCTTTAAGTTAGGCAGTGAAAATGTGGAGTAAGAAAATGAAAGGAGTCTAACATGTCTAGCAAGCTTCACAAAATTTATCCCACATCTGACTGATTTATTTGGTGCAGATATTGCCAATTTTGCCTAAATCCAGGACTCTATTAATCTGCACTACAGAAGCTAATCTAATTGTTTTGTGATCAGCCATTCTGGAGAAGCTGATCTCCGGTTAGGTTATATTTGGTGTATCGCCAGCATGGACCATTTCACAGCTCATCTAGCTGTATATATATATACATATATTCAAATTTCATCCATGTATGGTTACAAAAACATTTTCTAGATGTATATCCTGCCCAAACATATTCAAGTTTCCTCTTCAAGCTTCTTTACCCCTAACCAGAAGAATAGGATGTTTATAAGATTTTGCAGAAGTCTTTACTGTCATAGCAGTTTTCTGTTTTTCACACACATTTTTTTTCTTCCATTCCTTAAAGTGACACTAACATGACAAATGTGGGAAAGTCCACAGATGTGAGAGTGGGGATTAGGCTGTGTGCTTCTGGTCAAATGCATTATAAATAAATCACTGTTCGTTAACTATATGTCCAGGTTACGGGCAGCTAATGAAAGAGAACATTTTTGAATATAATGTAGATTGCAGTGACCTCAATGAATATATTAAGTCCTAGAAGACAGATGTGTATCATATATTGAATTGGACAACAATTCTATAGGTCAGCTATGTTGGAGAATTTTTTTTTGCGTCTATCCTGCTGTATATTATTTATTACTTGCATGCATTATTTTATATAGAGCCAAGTAAAGGAAAAAAAAATTGCACACCCTCCAATGTGAACTGCAGATAGATAGAAAACAGTTTTCCCACTCACCGCTTGGCTTCCTGTATGTGACCTCTGCAAAGCACTGGAGGCCAGGGTTAATGGCCTTTCCAATCTCTGTGATAAGAATTCATTTTGTACTATTACCAGCAGTTATCAGAGAAGCCGGCTGCATCACTTCAGCAGGGTTCAATCAATGAGAAAACCTAATGAAGTAACCAGCTGTAGCTCTGTTCCTTGGTCAACTCTATCAGCCAAATAGGATCCATCAGTCACATCTTAGGACCTACCCTAGACGTAGCACCTTTGCATGCTGCACCCGTATGCATATGAACTAATGACACCCAGCCATTTTCTATTTAATATTCTCTTTTGATATAGCTTTTGGAACACAGAAAATGGAATGAAATGGGTTTCTGAGATGCTACATTAAGAGGACAATAATACAGGATTAAAGAGAGGATTTGTAGCACGGCGGTGCACAGAATTTGTTTAGTAGCAGCAAAAAAAAAAAAGTGCAAATTGCTTGGTTTTGTGGTCTCCTCTCTTAACGTTCGTTTGGAAAAAGTCTCAAAGAAAAAAAAAGGACAATCATTTTGTTTATTATTTTAAGCCAAGGATGATCAAATGGCATAAACAGTCCTAATTACAGGATTATACATTGAATGGCTATTTAAAATACAACATAATTACAGCGGTATTTTTAGAGTTTGGTCAGAAGCTTGTCAGCGTAACTGCAGCCCTACTTATTTTATGCCTTAGCCTATTATTGCACAAGCATTTCTAAATTCAGAAATAAAAAGAATTGAGATAATTCAGTTTTATTTCCTTAACATAGTAAGTATCTGATGCAAACAGTCGCATGCTTCTCACATGAGTCTAAGTATGTTGCATCTGTGTTCTAGGGCTTTCCTTCAAATATGTCTGAGCAAAAAATGGATAAACTACCTAATGCTCCTGTGTCTCTACCCTGATGGTTAATTCTCCTGAATAATATATGCTATGCAGATGAAAAGCTAATTCTACACTGACCACATAGAGCAGACAAAGCTGCAGCCATTCCAGAAGTACAGCTGGTGACCCTACAGGCCTGCACTGTCCTTTGACCTCTTATCTCCAGTAGTGAAAGAGCTGTTGTGGCAAGAGACTTTGATGATTACTAGTTACACTACTGATGATTCTTTAACTGTGAAATCTTCAAGACACAAAACTGATTGTTGGTCAAAATGTCTATTCTTCTAAGGAGAGCGGTGCTAAGTGAATCACGAGACTGATTTTAGATCTTCTTGCCAGTCTACCTGCTTCACCAATCGGTAGACATATTCTTGGGCAATAGTCCATAGTCTTTAGCTAAAGACCTTTGTGTTAGATTCAGTCAAATATATTGTTTGGTACTATTCCAGGCCTCAAAAATCACTGTTATTACTTCTTCCTAAAGGTTTATGTATACAGGCATTATTAAAGGGGCCCTCTGCTCTAGAGCAGGGATGTCAAATTCAAACACGCAGAGGGACAAAATGAAAAACTTGGACAAAGTTGTGGGCCAACCTGTATAATGGGCCCACATAGTCATCCATACAGAATAATGGGCCCCACATAGTCCTCCATACAGAATAATAGGCCCCACATAGTTCTCCAAACAGTATAATGGGCCTCACATAGGGGTGGCGGGCCAAATATAACCACCCTGTGGGCCAGATTTGGCCCACGGGCCAGAGTTTGACATGTATGCTCTAGACATTCCCTAATTGTTAAAATAGGTAGTTAGAAATAGGCTGATAGCAAAGTGTCCTCATGTTGGGGCCTCCTGGGATCTGCTGTAATCTATGGGGAAACCTGGTAGTCAGTGTTTACATTTCCCGCAGGACCACCACAGAAAAAATTAAGCATTACTACATGCCTGTACACATCAATGGGTTATCTTTGTAATGCAGAACAAGGCAGGTCCTCCAAAGCATGAGATGCTCTTTATAGCTACTTAGCATTCTGACCCAGAACAAGGAACTACCTCATAACTTACCATCATCTTATAAAGGTATATAAAATGTTTTTTCATTTTTTTCAGTACTTTGATTACACACATAAACCTAGAACCTATTACCTGCCTCCTCACTCCAGTCTAACTGGTTGTCATGCACTTCTATGATGTTACACTGTTAGGCCTTATAGGTCCACTCAGCTGGCAAAATACCACCTGATTACTCATGTAGTAGATGTTCACACCACTTACATGGGCTACATTCTCTTTAACCTGCTCATGAACCAAGCACTGTTATACTGTTGGGTACCCTACACTGGACTCTGTGAAAAACAACTCTGCTACACAAATGTGCTACTTCTGCACTTGACTCTTGCAACTTTTCTATAACACTATGCCATTTCTATGTTAGACTCTGCAACAATTCTAGATCTGCAATTCTGAGCCTCATGGCAAACACAGCTCTGCATCTCCAGAATGCCATAGTTGCAGTTTCATCATTGTTGTTCCAACTGGTTCCCCCAACTGTACCTGCGCATGCTACTTTAGAACTGCTCTCTCGGACTGAGAGCTTCAAGGATCCACCTCACCCAGTCAAACCTATCAGAATCATATACTGTACATATTAACTTTCATAATAACTAAAAATTCTCTTTAGTGAGCAGTACATTGCTTATTTTGCTTATGTGTATTATTTTCTCATGCCGATTCTCCTGCTGCGAGTTGCTGTGCAAATCAGATCACACACTCCCATTTAAGTCTATGGGTGCGTGGAAAACATTGGACTGTACTTGGATGACATCCGAGTTCCGTCCGATTTCCATGGACTCACACAATGGAGAAGATGGAGAAATCTTGTTCTCCATCTTCTCACTTGTGCCACGATTCTCTCATCCGAGAGAATCGGATCACACTAAGCTGACACTCGGATCAAACTCTGATCAGAATTTGATCCGAGTGTCATTTACATAATCGATCTGATTCTCTCGGAGAGGAGCATATTTGCTTGTGTGACCCCGGCCGTAAACTATTACTTTAAATGCATGAAGTTCCATACTCCTCACAAATGCATCCACATGCCATGAAGTCAAGGGCAGAATGACTTTATAGGACACAAGAAGCTTTTCTATATTAAAAAAAAATTATATATATAGCAGCTGACTACACAACTATTATTTCCACATAATTCCAATTGTATTGGAGTAAAAAATGGTTAAATCCATTTGTATCCTACTCTATACATCAGCCTCTGTTCCAGCATAGGAAAAGCAGGGAGTACATCCAAGCCTCAGCCGTCTCCTATTTGCTGCGATGTTGAAAGCCACGTGTAGCCAAGTTTACTTTATTGGGTTAATCATGATGACACTCATAAAATTAAATTTGTATCCTTTTAACTCAACTGCCCTCTTTGTCATATTGAAAGAGAAACAAAGCAGAGCTTTTCTCCCTCCTCGCAGACAAATGATATCTACGGGAAGCAAAAATAAATACAATTACTTGGTGACCCACAACTGGATAAACTTGTGCGTATGCACCCGGCGTCTAATTCCATTAAAAGCTAAAACATGTTAGATGGATGGCTGCATATAAAACCATAAATAATGATGTAAGCCGGCCCCGTGCGTATACCTCGTCTGAATTAGAATAGATCTCATTTCATCTTGAAATACAGAAGTCACTTTTGTTTGTTCGTCTGTGTGAACATATTCATATTAAATCCCTTCGATACAATTCATCTAATGCATGTGCAGGAAATAGACGGGACTTTATGCAAAGTAGCAGGAAGATGCATTTGCCGGCTGACGACTGACATATCTATCCAGAGATAAGACTTTTCCTGGCAGGCATTTGGGAACCACGTGTCAATTTTTAGTGTAGCGTGTGCTGATTGTGGGGTATTGATTGCATTTAAACAAATTTGCCACCCAAAAAGCACAGAAAAAAAAAATAGCTGTTAACAATTTCAGTAGAAAGGGGATGATCAATATTTAAATGACTGTCCTTATTGATTTAAAATTAACTTTCAATTAAGAGATCCATAGGACTCTTAACTGCGACACTTATCCATTCAGGACAAAGCAAAGGTACATTTATTGATACGTGTTAAACGGCAGCGGCTGGTTTCGCATCGATCCAGTCATTTGCGCAGGGCCTCTGTTAGCTTCTTTGGGCATGAACTTGCTTTCTGGGTTTTTTTGCCGTTACAATAAAGCAAAATAAAAGGAAGCTCGGGGAGAATTACTGCACTGAAATAGCCTCATACAATGGAAAAAAGGTAAATGCAAGCTATATTTTTATCCCAAGCTACTTAGGACAAGATGACATCTTTTTCAATGACACCTTAACTTCAGATAATACTGTTCAAGTAAGATAGCTAAAGCAAGCTTTAGACGAAAGGTAAGATGGTTGAAGCTGGCAGCAGACTGCTCGGGAGGTACTATAGCTAACACTTGTTATACACTGCCCATTTTCTTATATCAGAAGCTATAATTGGAAACGGGGGCATGTTGAGCCCTTCCATTATCTCACCATTAGTATTGGTGAGGATCTGATACCCTGTGGCCATCTTAACTCATTGCTATTGATTGCCAAGTGTTTAACCGGTCTCTTACTTAAATGGGGTCTGTCGCCAGATTTTGCAATACAAACCGCTTAGACTTAGCCTAGCTCTAGCTGAACTCATGAAATGATCATGTTAATGTCAGGATTATAGAGTCGTTTAAATAAAAACTCCAGTCTTCTCAGATCAAAAAGATCAATTCAATAACGAGTGCAGTTTGAGATCTGGTGACAGTTCCACTTTTAAGTGAGCCCATAAATAAGCTCTTCTCCAGAAGGAAGAAATTGTGTCTCTAATGCCACCTATTAAAGTTGGGCAAATTTATCTAGTAGAATTGAATTTGACTCAAATTTTTCAAAAATTGCTTTTTTTTTGCAATTTGCTCCGTCAATTCAGCAAAATGGCAGCCGGCTGCCAATATTGGATTGATAGAAAGTTAAACAGAAAAAATAGTAATACTTCACCAATCAACTCTCTGACCATCTTCACTGCTTGCTTTTCCCTGTGTTGTGGCTTTCCCTGGGACATCTCTGCACATGTGCATTGTAAGGTCATAGCGACGTTGTGATGTCAAGACGTGTGCAGTGACCTTACTGCTTGCACTCTAGCCTGGGACTTCTGGCCCCAACTAGACCCATTTGCAGGGACATCTTAGCTCTAGTCACAGCCAGAAGTCCAAGCCTAGCCTGAAAATATGGGGGAATTTCAGCATGCGATGACCTTAAGAAGAGATGTCAAGGACTCTACGGGGGACAGTGAGCAGCAGAGGTGAGCGGTGAAGTATTATTTTATTACACCCTAGGGTATCACCATACCCCAGAACATAATTAGGGACATTCAATTTGTGGAGAATAAATTCGCTGCATATTGAATTTCCTGGTAAAATCTGAACAATTTGGCAAATTCAAATCTCATTAGATTCACTCTATCAATAAGTCACTGCTATTTTAGTTAATGTCCAACCCATTAAAGATCTCTAAATCATGACTTGGATCATTAGGCAAATCAGAGGTCCACCCAGTGTTGGTTAGGAGTTCTTGCTTTTCATTAGTACAGAGCAGGATGCCAGTTGGTTGGTTGAAATGCCTCTGACCCAGCCAACCAGTGCCTTGTTCTGTACTGATGAGGAGCGAGAACTCTGGAACAGCTTTTTGCAGTTTCAACATGCCTCATCCTTTCTTCCTATGAGAGATAAGCCAATGCCAGACCAACCTATACCCCTCTACCCATGCAAAACACATGCACGCTCAGTCAAGTCAAATAAGTATGCGTATGTTGCTGTTGGGAGGAGTAGTTCCTAGTGAAATGAGTATTCAGCCTACAGTTATTGCAAGTGTATGGCAGCATTAATTCCACTGATTACAGTTTATGCTTTTCTTTCTGAAGAAATAAAAGCTAAAATAGAAACTTCATGGTGTAGCGAGGTGTAATTAATTACAGAACACTGATAATTGCGTTAGTTAAAAAATAAACCTGAAATCAAATTTTTCATGATTTATTATGAAATATGAGAGACACACAATCACAATCACATATTACTCCATGAATTCTTTCATCTCTTTTGCAGAAAATGCAATTTCAAGGAGGAGAAAATGATAGATGTGGCATGTCTAGATTTTAGAAATGTCAGACAGCAGAGGAGCAGAAACTAATTTCAAGAAATAAGTACAGGACATAAATAGGAGAGTCCTTTCACCAGATAGGTACATTTTACCCCCTCTTTACTATACAATAACTGGAGGCTTAGATATCCGTCTGATACTTTTTTTTGTTACCTTCCCCATTGTACTTCTATTATTAGGAGAAAAAAAAAATGTTCCCCAGAACTGTCTGCTCCGTAAAATGAGGTTGCCCTAAGATGACCCGTTCATTACGTATTCATTTGCTATGATGCAGCCCTTTGCTAGGAAAATGCAAGCAGTCTAATTAAGTTAACCTCTTCAGCACCGGAGGGGACCTTAAACTCTTTGCTGTGGATCAGAGCATTGGCTCGGCATCAGATGTAAATAGCAATTAACTTTAAATGGTGTATTCGATAGATAATAATAACTGTGTGCTTGCTTTGTAATTAAAATTGAAGGGGAAAAAAAGTAAGCTCTCAATAAAGCATTGTAAATGAAAATGGGATGCTCAATACATGATCACGTCTATTTTATATATATAAGAAATGCATCAGCGCACTGTGGGCACCAAGGCGTCTATAAGCATGAAATGTATATATTTTTAGGGCCTTACTGTTATATAAACTATTTAGTCTACACTTATAAAAATGAGGCATAGTCTATATAGCAATAATACAGTTCAACATTCATAGGTTGAATGTTTGCATATATATTACAGCACACAGTTTGTGCTATTGCATTTTTTTTGTATATACAATACTGTGCACATTTTTTTTGCAAATTCTGAAAAGTAATAATGCTTTCAAAAAGAGAAGTGTTAGTAGGTTACTTCTATCAATAAAATCAAGGGCTTGGAAGAAGTGCAATAAGGAGTGTCTGCAAGCAATGGTGGAGCATCGTGGAGGTTCCTTGCAAGTTTGAGGCTGAATTTCAGCAAATGGAGTTGGGCATTGGCACAGGGTTGATAATTACTTCTCATTGCTGAGAAATACAGGCTAAGGTTAGGATTCTCTCATCCGAGTCAATTGGGTCAATTATGCTAATTACACTCTGATCAGACTGTGATCAGGGTTTAATCAGAGTGTGATCATAGTGTGATCCAAGTTTCTTGGATGAAGAGAAGATGGATAAAAAGAAATTCTCCATCTCTCCATTGCGTAAGTCCATGAAAATTGGACTGCACTCGGATGTCATTTCTGTTTTCAATGGACCCATTGACTTGACTTGCATGGCGAGTGTGATCCGATAATCAGATCAAACTCAAGCATGCTGCTATTGTTTCCTTGGACCAACTCGGTCTGAAGAAAAAATTGGACATGTGCACAGCCTTATACAATAATATTGGCCCGAGTGAGATCCAATGTTTTGTCGGAACGCACACTGACCGAAAATATGGCTGTGTGCATGAGCCCAAATATTTACCCACCATGCAATACCATCAGGGAGGCGTCTGATTGCTCCATAGTTATTCTGGAGCAGGACAACAATTCCAAACATACAGTCAAAGCCATTAATAACTATCTTCAAATTATAGAAGAACAAGGAGCCCTCGAAGTGATCAAAGGTCCCCCACTTACCATTGATCTCAACATCATTGACAGAAGGATTTGCGCAAACGTACATCCACAGAAGATCTGTGGTTAATTTCCAAGATGTTGGAGCAACCTCCCCGCTGAGTTTCTTCAAAAATTGCATGCAAGTATATCAAGAAGAATTGCTGCTGTTTTGAAGGCAAAGGGTGGTCACACCAAATATTGATTAAATTTATCGCTCTTTTTTATTATTCACTTTGAATATTGTTAAGTTCTAAAAATAAAATATCAGCACTCCTATTTTCTAGCATTTTTACTCGGCAGCATTTTTTCCACAGCTGCCTAAAAAATTATATATTTTTTTTAGATATACATGTACATATATATTATACATATATATATATATATATATATATACATATACATACACACATACATAAATATGTATACACAGGTCAATATATATAAATGAGATGCACAGAGTGAAGCACTGATCATCTGATACCATCTTGTTTATAGACTCAGCAAGTGATCCCCCCCGCTCAGCCTTACAAAATCCCACTCATCAAGTGCAGCATCACTTGGAATATATTAAGAATGTTGCAATTACAAAAGATGTGTGATGCCATTATTTCCAACTTGAAATTAGATGATTACACTAATTAGGTGATAGCAGGTGGCATGGGATGACTTTCACAGTCCTCTATGATATGCAGATAAATGTATGTACCATGTTTTAGACACTCAGAATTAGTAACAACTGACTTAAGCAGAATTAATTCCTAAGGTGCAAGAAAAAAAATTACTTTGATTTAACGCTTCTTTATCACATCAAAAAGGTGAAGACAGATTCTATTTCGGACAGACCCAACAACATTAATTATAGTCTATCTTCGAATGTTGCCTAATAGGTTAGGAGGTAATAAAGAAGTGATTGACTTTAAAGGCTTTTTTCATACTTAGTATATTTGAAAATACCAGGGTGCCATTAAAAACATATAAAATTAGTACTACCTCTTTATAATTATCTATGCGGCATTGCCAACTAATTAGCATCAATGGAGTTTTACTTGTTAGTAGACCTGGATGCTTTTTAAATGTATTACTGGAACATAATACAAAGTAAATGCACACAAAATGCTTAGTGCTAACGAGATTGAACAAAACTGGCAGGCATTTCCTATAGACTGTCTTGGGGGTACTGTAACAATCAAATTATCCCACACAAAACAAAAATGTATTGAGCTTTAGGAACATTAAAAAGTATAATATCACAGATACCAGGGTAAAGTATAGTACCTTTGCCGACATATGTTGTAATTTTTTTACATGTAGGCCAAAGGGTGCCCAAGGTGTACCACCACCATGACTTTTACAAAGAAGCCTACAGTTGGTACAAGCAAGCAAGACTGGTCCACCAAAATGATCACCACTGGTTAAGGGCCCCAAAGGTCTAAAGCTGAATTTGGTTCCAGTCACTTGCGACTAGAACCCACTAAGGCTTCTACCTAGAGGTAATCTAAGTGTGCCCATATACCTTGCTAGTTATTTGAACCTTTAATACACATACATGCTCAGTTTGGTTGAGCTTTCTTGTGATTTCATTAGGGATGGGAGTGTAAGTGGCTTCCAGAGACATCTTATCTTGCATGGAAACAAAAGCATTGGACATTGAAATTCATTAGTTTTTCTTTGCCCTGACATTCTATGTTTAGTAACAGGTTCAGAGACACATTGGATAGTTAGCTAGTCCGGCTGAAATGTGTGGGTTCATCTGGCATTAATCCAATGTGTATTGGGGTCTTTAGTACATATTGAGTGGTTAAAGAGTATTTGTCTTTTCAACAAAAAGTAGGTACAGTCTTCTTGGTTTAGCTCTTGTGTTCTTGTCACCTATTTGAGTGCTTTCACAGTCCATGTTTTTGACTTACATGCCCTATTGCTTCTGAACACCTATTGGCTTTCCTCTACACAGAGGGGGACATGTACTTAGGATGGACTCTGATAGTATTGTACGGCTCTGACATCCTTTCCCATACATTTATTATGCACTGTAGCACCCTCTCCACCAATTTACTGTAATGCACATTCTGAATGACGAGTCACTCTAGGTGGCTGGCTAACATGCAGTTGTTTTTTTTTCACTTGAAAAAGACGCAAGTCCAATGTTGAAATGCGTTGTGGAAATAAAAACCGTTCAACTCATCTTGATCCGAAAGATTCCTCATTAAAGCAGTGCAGGCAGATATCGCGTGATTGTCCAAATTGGTTAACACCCAGAATTGGCATTTTCAAAATTAGCACTGCTTCTTATAATTGCCAGCAATTTTTTGGGGGGCTGGGAAAAGATACCTGCAGAAACATATGCTATTGAAAATATCCTGTAATAAAGATTCTCCAGCCCATGAGTGATCTTAAGGTCTGACATGTAAGGCTGCATTCACACAGCCATGAGTCATAGTATGTGATTCACAGACCACCCGTGGGTCTTCTAACGCAAACTCAACAACTATATAGGCATATATGAGGTTGTCAAGTTGAGTCTGTGCATCGCGGTCTGTTCTTGGACCTCAACATCCGGCATAATAAAGATTTTTCAGCCTCCAACGCACACAAACGATCATATTGATGTGGGGGATGGGTATGTTATTCTCAGCCTGCACTTGTTATGGAACTGATGCATGTCATCCCTGCGCCTAACTGAGATTGTTGATCTATGAGTCCTTGCATGAAAAATAAACTTGTCCAGCACAGATGAGTCATGTTAGTGGTGCAAAGGGATGATATAAAACAGCTCTGTAATGGACAGGCTAGAAGTAGTCCCAGTCTATACTTGGCATGGTAGCAGAGGGAACCTGTCAGTCATAGTGTTAGTCCCACCCCTACTTCCTATGATCTGTTTTGTTGTCCCTGTTACTTAGTGGTGACCACTTTATGGTGATTTTTCAAGGGTGAAAAAGCAAAATATTGAAATATAGTAAATTACAGTTTTCATGCATGTCACCTATACTATTAAATGAGAACAAGTTCTGAAATACTATTTTCTATATGTGTTGGGGTATGAGGAATGGCCGGTAGAACTGCCCTAGCCTTTGAGTACTACAAAGACATTGCTTTGCATTGTAATATCTTCAGCATTTACGGAAAGCTGGATGGAGTTCACAAAAAAGGGATTCCTTAATCTCCTTTTTTTCTTTAGGTATTGCAGAGGTAAACCTCCTTCACCTGGTTTTTCATCAAAGCCCCGGAGATTCCATCAACAAAATCAATGTATGCATGTTCAGAGCAGTTTTCAGGGTTTTGTAAGACAAATCTTTTCAAATGGAAGCTAGTTTAATGCTATTGAGCTGTGTTTCGATCTGACAGAGTGAGTGCATAACACAGAAACAGTTCGCTTACCACTGCTCACACTACAACACTACAGGAGCCAGGAATCAGGTACAGTTCTGTATAAACACAGCTCTCATTCAACAGCAACCTAGAATGCTACCAAGACTAAATATGACACCCAACGGTGGGACTGTTAAACAAACTAATATTAAAAGAGCTAAAAAAAATTCAAGAAATGCGATTAGCTAATTTCTTCTACCCAAGACGCATATTTGTATCAGTCCTGCTGTCACATATCTACCAGGTCGGATTTCTCTGTGCCATCTAGTGTACCCTCTACTGCTATGACATGAATGATAGACTGTCATAACGCAGCTGAAAACGTGAGCACTTGTCTTGGTGAAGCAAGCATACCGTTTTACTATATAAAGACCTCTGTCCCTTGTGGAAATACATATGCATGGTCATGTGACTGTATCTTGGCAGAATATTACATTTTTCAAGTGCTTTTAAAACCAATATTAAACCACAATTTTATTTGCTTTTCTGGTCATGGTGGTGGAGCTGTTGCTATCCTTTTTTATAGTAAGTTTTCTATATTTGCTTCATTATTTTTTAAATAAAATTTTGGAATCCAATCATGGGAGGGCTACGTGTTCACGGTTTACAAAGTCTATGGGAGAATGGTGAATGACGGGGGCTCACAGTATCACAATGAAACAGCCTATAGCAATGATCTGGAGTTGATTTGGACTGTGTAAAGGCATTTATGAGCCTTTTATGGTCCAAGTCATCATGATCACACAATGAGAATCTGTGATATATTTAAGCAGTTATGAATGCCTCTTTTTGCTCGTAGAGCTATTGGTGAGGCATGTCATACATGGCGGTCCTAAGTATTTTCTGGATTCTTTGCCCTTTAGTATGGTCTGAGATAGGAAGTACTCCAACACCATTCTGATGTGTGGAGTTCTCCAAGTTGAAGAACCTCAAAATGTTAAAGTTATAACATTACAACAAAGATTAAGCCATACAATAGCCCCATTGGAGAGAACTGAGGTGCCAATACACATTAGAGCAACGTCTGCTGAACCTGCCAATTTTGGTGGAACTTGCTAACAGTCTTACATGTATGGGGGCTTCCCAACTCTTCCCTAAAAGAAATGTCAAGAGAAGGCAGAATCAGGCATGATACATTTCAGTGCCTAATGCTTTTGTTTTAGGAGCTGAAGTTGTCAACAAAGTATTCTTGCAGCAGCTTACTGCCCTGACCCAACTGAGAACATCTGCACGCTCCACAGAACCAGATATGCAGGCATATTGAGAAGTGGAGAGGAATAGCTGTTGGCTGATGGCAAATGGGCACCTTTAGCCTTACTTGAAGCTAAGATAGAGGGAGTTATATTAAGATACAGATCAAGGACAGATCTATAAGAAGTACCAGGTTTTTAATCTTGAGATCTAGAACTTGAGGACACCAAAAGGATTTCCTTTCCCATATAAGTATATGAGAAGACCAGAGCTAGAAATCAGTATAATAGGAGAAAGGGTTGTTACAGATTTTTCACTGAGGCCCAAAAACTTAAAGAGGTTGTCCCAGGCTTTTATATTGTTGGCTTATCTTTAGGATAGGTCATTAATATCTGATTGGTGGGAATCTGCTGTACTTGGTGCCTTTGTTGGTGGAAGAGCACAGTTGCGAAGCTGCACAGTTCCGTCAGCGGTATATTGGCCACTGCCGGGTACTGCACATCCACCCCCTATTGTTTTGAATAGTAAGCGATCAATGTAGAAGTCTTGGAAAACCTCTTTAAAACTTATACCTCTCAAACTGTGCAATTTCTTACTTGTGATAACTCTGAATTATGACATTGCAAGGTTTTTATATTTACTTAATAGCAAGAGTAAGGGCTGTATATTCTTTCCAGTCGTGCATAAAAGTTGTTAATCAAAGGTGCATGTTGTAACACTAGTGCACCAGGAGAATCTCACTGATTAAATAACGAAATCTTATTAAAAACAACAGGGAACTGGTCTTTGATAAATCTAGAACTATGCTCTGCAGCGGGGAATCTTTGACAAATACTTCACATGATGCCTAATTTCAATGTAGGTTCTAGCCATCTAAACAACAACAGCATAACATACCAGAAAAACCCACATTTCTCATTCTCTTCAATGAAAATGGCCATATTTTTATAGTCTTTTGTTTTGAAAATCCTTTGTCTGTGTGGTTAGACCTAAGAGGTGGTATAACGCTTAGTCTACCTTCACAAATGCGTTTTCTAATCCGTGTGCTGTCTGCATTTATAACAGAAAGCACAATGACCCATGGAGTTTAACAGAACCATTCACACATCCGTTTTTTTGACATATGGATACGTACCTGTGTGTGTCTTAGTCCTGAACAGCAGACGACTACTGTGAAATAGTCTCAAGAACATGAAAGCCAGTACAACAAGCCTGTATCCCAGCTAAAATTGCTCTCCATATACCTCTGTATTGAAACTTGATAACTGTTGGTTATAAAATTCCTTTGATTTTCTGTAGGTAATAAAATACTTTGGCAATTACGATTGACAGTCCTGGATAATCTTGAAGGCTGCCTTGCCTGAAGATGAGTGTTACAAATCACCCTGTTGAAAAAAGGAAGAAGCACGCCAGGCAGCAGACAGGTCTCAATTTCACAATGCTGATTATCTCATTCGCCATTCTATGCATGCCTAAATCCGAGACTCCCTCAAGCAGCTATATGGACTTCTACTTTTAAAATGCCTATTACGCTTTCATACTTTTTCTTTTTTTTTCCTGCTGCTTCCTGAAGAGTACCATTTCACCAAGCTTAAATAGCAGAAAATTGCACTTCTTTTCCTCTGCCCATCTCTTCAATCTCTATTAACCTGCACAAGAACAAAGGGATATGATGGTCCAGCTAGATTTTGTAAAATAGGATTGAAGTTGTCTGATATTTACTGATATCTTGCCTTTTCAACTGAATACTTCATATATATATATATATATATATATATATTGTTTTTTATTTGGTCGATGGCATGATATACTCCAAAACTATATGGAGGCAAGTATCACTTTAAGAGTATAGAGGGAAGACTTACAACAAACACAGTGATTTGCCACATGTTAAAGTTTTTTTACATTAGCCAACCAGACCGTTAACCACTCCAGCCTTTTATTTTGTTTTTTTTCAGCGCTGAAGTGGTGCTTCGACTGTAAGATCCCTGCCCTGGTCTTATACTCACCCCCCCCCCATCTGGCATCTTCACCTTTATTCGGTGCCACTCCGGTCCAGTGGTGTCATCCTGTGACTTCAACTTATGACTGGCATGAAGTCAGAAGCTACGTCACAAGTTCTCAATGCAAGTCTATGACAGCAAGAACAAGGCTCTAATAGACTTGTATTGAGTTTTGATCTCCGGCTCACCCAGCAAACATTGGAGCGATCCAGCAGGTCACAAATTGCTGGAGACAGGCGGGAACTGTGGTGATAAAAATTGAAGAATGTGGCTGTTAAGTATGACAGTAGTGGCAGGGACCTTAGGTTAGAAGCACCAATCCAGCGGTAAAATAAAAAAAACACTGGAGTGATGCTTTAAACGACCTCCAATTGGTTATATTCAAACCAATAACTGGCCGTTTAATGGTCTGTTCATTCTACGCACACAGAACAGTTGTTAATATGATTGTCTTCTGTGTTCACAGAATATTATGTTACTGGCAGCACATCACCGGTTTACACAGGGCAATGTGCTGCTGATACCAATGACTTAAATGCAGGCATAAAAATCATCACACCCGTAGAATAAATATTTTCCTAGCTCGGCGGGTGATTGTCGTTCAGTTTAGATGGGCTGATAGTTCAACGATTGTTCTTTCCTCAATTATAGGCTTGTCTAAATCAGCCATTAAAGAAATCTCAAGGAGTAATACAATAAAGAAGAGATATATTCAGAATATTTGGAATAGGTCATATCCAATTCAGAAATCATATATCGTTAAGACCCTTTTACATGAGCAGGTAATCAGCCCCCAATCATGGCCCTGTGTAATTATGGCAGTGATCAGCTGATGAACGATCAACCAGCCTAAAATTATAGTGGACATCACATCTCCTAGTGTGAACAAACTGTATGAGAATTGATGGATTGTACTAATTATCAATTACCCCTATAGAGTTTATATCGGCATGATCAGGTTCCAATCAACTTGACATATCATAAATCACTAAAGCCCCCACTAAAATAAAACCACTTATACTCACCTCCCTCGACGTTCCAGTGGTGTCAGCACTTGCTCTTCTGGGGCTCATATGAGGTTGTCACATCACATGAGCCCTGCACCCAATCAACATTGGCTTCTCGGTCTCCATTTCCATACGAATAAGAAATCAATAGGAAGTCGGAGCCGTTGCTGTTCTCCCACACCCTCTGCACTGTCCCCAATCTGCATTGGCTTCACTGTCAGTCTTCAGACGAATAAGTAACTAAGAGGAAGTCAGAGCCATGGTTGCTCTCTCACACCTTCTTCACTGTCCCCAATCTGTACCGGCTTCACTGTCTCAGTCTTCAGACAAATAAGTAACCAACAGGAAGTCAGAGCCGCGGTGGCTGTCTCGCACTTCTCTCCAAAAATGGGGACAGTGAAGTTGGCGCCGATTGGGTGCAGGAGTCACATGACATAACAACCTGACATCAGCCCCAGGAGAGTGAGTGCAGACACCACTATAGTGGCGCCGACACAAGAGGTGAGTATAAGTGGTTTTATTTTAACGGGGGCAAACATTCAGATCGAGGAGGAGTTGTCTTAGTAGTGGACAACTCATTTAAGTGCAGAAGTTTATCTGTGCAAAGGTGCCTTTACCAACAGGGGAGTAACATGAAGCTTCTGGGTCACAATGTATCTCCTATAAGTACCCCTTGATGACACATAGATAAACGTGTTAATGTTTCTAGACATATAGAAACATAAATGACCTCAGATAGGAGTAGTTGGTGTGTCCATGCTGCCCACAAGATCATTCATCTGTTACACCATTGTGCGTATATATTGTATAATTTTATTTTACTATTTATATTGAGCAGAATTTATTATTTTTAACTTCTCTGTACGTCAACTCTACGAGATAAAAGAGTGGATTAGTTTGACCTTCAGGTTTTACGAAAAAGCACATATAACACAAAATGTTATTATCACAATATATTCTTTGTATGTGTTTGCTTTCCGGGTGGCAAAATGGAAGACATTATTCACAATGTTTTCCGTTAGCCACTCTATTATATAAGTTCACTACTGCTCCAAACCACAAACATCTCCCACTAATTACATTGCCTTTTGATGTTCCATACGCGGCTTGCTAGATACTTTGTATATGTGTAAACACAGATATTGCACATAATTATCCCGAATGACATTGTAATACTTGATTGTACTGTGTTGAGGACTACGAAAAAAAAAATGTAATGAAATTCCTTTCATTTTGCTTTGCAGGAGAACAAGAGGTTTTAAGCCGAAAGGAAAATTACTGAGGCACCTGGTACTAATGCTTGCAGTAGGCCTTTATTAGATGTCATAAACTGAATGATACATTGTGCAGCAGATGACTTATGGTCTGCAAGTGCTGGAGCAGGATAAAAAACAAAAGGAGTAATTCAATATGCTCCAAAACGGACAATCACAGAAAACTCCTATTCAAGTCAAGGTGAATTTTCCCTGTGTGGTCGGCCATTTTTGAGACAGACTGCATTAGCTCCAAAAGAGTTCCTTTAATTGAGGACTTTAAATACCTCTTATTAAGCAAGGAATGCTCATTAGAAACCAAAAGAATAGTAGCAGCTCTGGAGGGCTGAATATCTCACAGCATTTTACTTTGTATTTCCAATTCTCCGAGGAATAATCTTATTTTCTCTCCTAAATTGTCAGATTATGTACAACCGCCATGCAAGTCCTGATTATACAGCTGCAATGGTGACTGCACTGCGCCATCCCCCTTCTTTTTTTTTCTTCTTTTTTTTTCAGCAGGAGATCTGAAATTACTATTTCTGGTCAATTTTGGCAATTAGTTTAAAACATTCATGCATGCTAATGGCACATAAGAGGTATTTCTCCTTCCCCTCCTTGTAGAACATTTGAAATAAGATGTTTTACATTTAAAAAGATAAAAGAATGTTTTCTAAATGACAATTGCTGGTTGGCCATCGATTTGGAGCTTTAATCTCATAGCCTGCTCAAATTCCCCATTATGTCTCGCAGGGGCTTAAAGGGATAGAGAGGGCGAGCTATGGCCTTCAACAAAAGTGAAGAAGGAAGGAGGGAGAATGGAGGGGGTTAGAGCATCAGACAACACAGCTGTTACACACAAGCTGACAAAAACCTAAGACTAACTCAATGCTTGTTTTTTTTGCTGAAGCTAATGAAAAACTTAAAGTGTTTTGCATGCTTTATATAAACAGTGCACTTAAGTTTTATAATCTAGTACATCTTATTAAGCGTGAAGTCTGCAGATCCCTAAATTATTCATAACGTGATCCAGACTGATTAAGATTGGCTTGTTAAGGAGCACAAGAAGCAATTAAACTGACAAGGCAGTGCGGCCTTGATGTATACATTTATTATCACAAGAATACCCAAAGTGAATGCCCTTATTAAGCAATGAATTTCACCTCACTGGCCTTCTACCACTGCTGCCATAGGCAGAGAAGGCAAGGAACAACATGTCAAAAGCTAACTCTGAGGAAATGCCTATCTTCAAGTGAAACCGATTTTGTAATGAACCTTTCAGTTCACTCCTGAGGTAATAAATCCTGACTGGTGCATTAATTACTTGATAACATCCCATCAAAATGCAAATGCAGCACTTGACCCACAGGAATGGCTCACTAGCTGTTAACTCTTCAGGGTATACGTAAATTATCTGTTTTCTTTCATCAAGCAGGGCATTCATTTTCTTACAAGGGTGCGTGTCGTTCTTGCCACCCAGTGCCATGTGGCGCCCTGACAAAACAGTTTGTGCAGATCTGTCACTAAGCGTTTGGGCCTAGCTGCCATGCTCTGCGCCTGCACAATTACTGTCTTCTTTCTTCTATGGATGAATGCTGGTGTCAAATGTAATATCTTTTTCACTCCTCGTCTCCTTTACTCCTTTTAGTAATGCACATCATGCGTTACTATATGACAGTAGCCATTTGCATTTGTCCGTCCAATATGCCGAGGTGACGATTATCCTGTTTGGTTTTTGGTTATTTAATGGAAGTCAGTAATATAGATTACATACCTTCTGTTTAATAAAGCAATGCTTTAGAGTCAAAGGGCTTTAAGTTTCCTTTAGGCCTCATTCACACGTGCCATATGTATTTTTGTCACAGATACCACACGTACCCATTATAACCTTTGGGGTCATGCACATGTCTGTGTTTTACATGGTACCGTGTGTCCATGCAAAACACACGGAGACATGTCCATTATTTTCTGGCAGCACGGATGATAGGGGCCAATACAAGTCTATGGGTCTGTGAAAAACACTACAGCACACGGATGGTCTCTGTGTGTTGTCCATGTTTAACATTGCAAAGCATAGGAGAAGCTTTGAAATTTCTTTCTTTATCCAAACTGGAAAAACACTGATGACACACTGATGACACACTGATGATAACAACGGAAACGGATGTTACACTGATGGAAAACACTGATGGCACCTGTACTGGTGACACACTGATGACAAACTGATGGAAACACGGATGGTAACAACAGACACGGATGACACACTGATGACACACTGGTGACACACTAATGGTAACAACAGACACAGATGACATAATGATGTCACACTGATGGTAACAACAGACACAATGATATTACACTGATGGTAACAATGGACACGGATGACACACTGATGGAAAATACTGATGACACCTGTATCAGTGACACACTGATGACAGTGATGACACACTTATGGTAATAATGGCTCCCCATTGCCCAGAGACTCCAGTTCAAAACCCTAACCATGGCATACAAAGACATCCACAACCTGTCTCCTCCATACAACTGTGACCTAGTCTCCCGGTACATACCTACACGCAACCTCCAATGCTCACAAGATCTCCTTCTCTACTCCCCTCTTATCTCCTCTTCCCACAATCGCATACAAGATTTCTCCCGTGCATCCCCCCTACTCTGGAACTCTCTACCCCAACATATCAGACTCTTGCCTAAAACCTTCAAAAAGAACCTGAAGACTTACCTCTTCTGACAAGCCTACAACCTGCAGTAACCACCGATCCACCATACTGCTGCATGACCAGCTCTGCCCTCACCTACTGGATCCTCACCCATTCCTTGTAGATTGTGAGCCCTCGCGGGCAGGGTCCTCGCTCCTCCTGTACCAGTCGCCGTCACGTTTTGTTCAAGAGTATTGTAAGTGTTTCTGCTATGTATACCCCTTTTTCACACGTAAAGCACCATGGAATAAATGGTGCTATAATAATAAATAATAACGGACACGGATGACACACTGATGGAAAACACTGATGACACCGGTACCGGTAACACACTCATGACAAACTGATGGAAACACTAATGGTAACAACGGACACGGATGACCCACTGATGGCACACTGATAGTAACAACGGACACGCATGACACACTGATGGAAAACACTGATGACACACTTATGGTAATAATGGACACAGATGACATACTGATGACACCAGTACCGGTGACACACTTATGGTAATAAGGGACACAGATGACACACTGATGGAAAACACTGATGACACCAGTACCGTTTTTTGTTGTATGTGTTTTATATGGACGTGTGCAGGAGACCTTAGACTGGGGCGACATGGCAACTTTGACCATGGAGCAGGTCATGCGGCCAAAGATCGTTCCATGCTAGTGTTGCATTGCACATACTGCAGGTCAATTGGCTGCAAGCTAGTGTGACCATGGCTAGCAAGTCACAAAACATCCAACCAGTTTTGACCTTTTGCGACTAGCTTGTCGAGAATGCAATACTTTGCGGTTTGCAATCCAACATGATTCATCAGCATTACACTGTGATATAGTAGTGGCATAGAGTGACCGTTGACCTTGTGTCACTGCCAAAGTCACCGAGTCTTAAATCTACTTGCCTTGACCATCTACACCATCATGTAGCACTATCCTGTGTACAGTCATGGTTTCCATATCTTGCACTGATGAAGGCTAGCAAACCCAAAACAGCTGTAGGAAGTTTGGGGTATGTTGCTTCACACTAAGATACTGAGTACTAAACACCAGCGGTTTTAAATGCATAATTGACTTTGGGAGCATTACACTAGAGTGACATTGATATCATGGTTTCAATTTTGACCATGCAACCAACGATGCCCTATGGAGTTGCATTGCGAGCTACGACTGCGAGATAGTTGCAAATGTTTCCAAATATGTTAAATTTTCTGTCTCTGGACACATGTTGCACTCAACTCACTAGCCATAGACTTCAATGCAAGTGGCATGCAACTGCACCTTTAATGTAACTCTTCTGCAATTTACCTTTTTTTTTTACAGCAAAATCTCAGCTTTAAAATACACACACAATAGCAAGTCACAGCCGAATTGCTCAAATGTTTTTGGTCGCACGACTTTCCTGAGACTTGCTCTCGTCATAGAGCCCCAGCCTAAATTAACAATTTGGGTCTCCAGTTCCTGTCCCAAACAAGAATTCATATAGTGGTGTGTAGTAATAGTATTCTTACTAGTTAATAGGACATCCTTTTGTTTTTGGGAGGTCACTCTTTGCTGTTTTTTTAATATATGATGTAAGCATTGTAATTCTCCATTTTCAAAAGACCTTAAAGGGGTTAAGGGGTTTTCAAGTTTCAGAAAACTCCTCTCCCCGGCTGCCATTTCTTTTAAAAACAAACAAACTGTGCTTACCCTCCCCAGGTCCGGCACTGAGTCTCCACCGCTGCTCTCGGTGTTAAGGACAGAGCTGCAGCCGATCAGTGAGCTGGTTATCATAGTCACTGGCTGCAGCATTGTCGATGTGACGTCAGTGCCGCCGACACTGGTAGCTGCAATAGAGACTCAGTTTTGGACTCAAGGAGGGTGAGTAAAGCACTTTTTTTAAAGAAACTAGCACCAAGTGGAAGAGTATAACGAAATTGGATAAATATTGTATTTCTACCACAGACTGATTGTCTGCTGCAGATTTTTATTTAGAAAACCTGCTGAATATTACAGTACCTGGAAATTGGTACTATTTCTGTAGTATATGCATAGTATTTGGATTTTGCTTTGGATTTTCTGGGTTTCTGACTTCTGTGGACGTACCATTATACAGGTTTGCTACATATTATAAAAGAATTATTTTTAAGAATTATTTTTTTACTACTACTAATGTGTAAAATCTTGATAAGAGAATATTAAAGTGACACCAAAAATAGAAAAAAATTATAGTGTTGTTAGATAACACGTTTACTGATGTGAAAGGACCCCTCGAGAGAAGACTGATGGTATTAGAATTTTTTTTTTTTTCTATTTGGACCCCCCTCGTATTTTTGATATGATGTGACATAAAAAGAAAAGTTTCACATCTTCCACCTGGGTCATCCTGGCTTTTCTTGTTACATGTCTTTTAATCTTGGCAAGAAAATAAAAAAAAAATCTTAATTCGTGCTGCTAGGAAACCGCACAGGTGAGAAAATCTACTGCTAGGCCCGCTCCACTTTTGATCAAACACTGGTCTAGTGCCTTTCCGAAATGGACGGCGTAAAACATGCGCTGATAATTCCCTGTTATATTTTTTCTAGAGGCGAGGTCAGGGGAAAAATTAATTGATGCCGAAAATAATGACAGGAGGAGACGTACCACTGAGACATGGTGTGACTGGCATGTGATAATGTTAGCAAGAATCCCAGCATGTGACTGGACGGTGTGATGAAAAATATACTTCATGTGAGGAAAAAACAAGTTACAAAACTTAATTAGTTTTTGACACTTCTTCATAAGTTATTATCTTTTCATTTGGAACATAGCCTTGGGACATCAATACACAAAGAAGAAAAAAACGAGACATTCTTATTGTAGATATAAAGCGAAAGATGGCTTTTTATTGCATTACCGTAGCTTTCAACGCCATTTTTTTATATTTCTTTTTTTTTTTCCCTTCCCTTTAAATTGACCAAAATGACCACAGTCGCCTTGGGTGTAGTAAGCAGTGATAACCGCATCATGTAGATCCATCTCGCCTACATATAATCTGTTGCCGCTTGATCTAATTATTCTGTTGCAAATGATTATGCAGAATAAAATCGGAGGCTTCAGAACAGAAAAGAGAGGGAGGAGCGGGGTGCAACCATAGATGTGATGAAGGTAAATTATGACACCTGCAGCAACATGGCTTCTTAGACTCAAATGCAATTTTATTTTATTTTTTTTATATTTTTTAGTGCCTCTTTTTATACCTAGAAGTAATTCACACTGATTACTAAATAACCCATGTGAGTTGCCTTTGTCTTTTGAATTAAAAAAAAAACAAAAAAACACACTTGCCCTGAGCAATGAATTTCATAAACCAGCAGCCCTCATGCTTGATGAATCATCCTTACTTTATGCGGTGCCGTGTGATAGAGGACTGATGTAAAATATTCCATCCACCGGTTATTCCGTACAATTTATCATCAGCGGCTCACTAGGCCAGTGATAATACCCGGCTTGCAGATTGTAATGATCAGAATCAGTTTTTTTTTTATTTTAAACAGGAGCGATACGAATACCAGGGTTTTTAATTTACATACGTTAGTGAGGTTCAAATGTGGCAATAGCTACAAGCAAATTCGCTTGCAAAGCTGAATGCTCTCCTTGCATAATGGCTTCCCTTCAGCAATTACGCGCCAGTGAAGTACCCAGATAAAATGAAAACAATGAGGAGAGGAAAAATCACGGTACAAGCACCACAGCGTGGCCCGAGATAATTACTGAACCTCACTGAAGGTCACGTTTATATCTGTTTTAGTAATGATTTCTTGCCCCTCCAGACTCTATTGAATTCCTAAGGCGACCTCCTCTTGCTTTTTTTTTTGCCACCGCCGTCCCATTCATTGTCACCCTAAACTCCCAACCTTCATCCTATTATTCAGATATAGTTAAATGGACATGCGGATAATTGCGTGGAAATGTACTAATAGCCTAGAAATCTCTGCAAAAATTGCAGCAGTCTGAACATTTAGTAAAACCAACTGGCTTATAATAAAATACCTCTTACAGCTCCATCACTTTGATACTGACCGCAGTATTGAGCCTGAATTCCCTGCAGCATCATTACTGGACATTTTCTGCCACCTTTCTAAATCTGAAAAGCTTCCTACATTTAGTGAAGATTAGGTAATGCTACAAGCAATCAATAAAGGCTATCAATTCCATACCATGTTCACAGGAACAAGGTGATTCGAGCAAGTGGAAAGGATAGGAGAATATGCCGAACACCAGGAGCTGTTTTCCTGTCAATTTAGGCCCTCGCTAAAGCCGGATTCTGCTTCCTTTAATTAGAACTTTTTCCCGTAACCCTTTCACACCCAAAAGAGTGAGACAAGAAGACACAGGCAGCAGACGAGTTGCCAGGTTGCACACCATATAACAATATCATTCGCTTCTTATGCCACGAATAGAAAAGGAAAGATCAATTATCAGTTGTCAGTCGACTGCCAAACAAAAGAGATGAACATTTGCTACAAAAAGCTTGTCACCTCTATATGGACTTGGCAGCTGAATGATTAGGTCATCTGAGGAGAATCCCATATCCTACCCAAGGGTATTGGCCAAGCATCACTGTCTTCACCATGTCGTGGTAAAATAGGTTAATGATGGGTATTGGCCCTAGAAAATAACACTAACCATTGCCCGGGTTGGGTAATACCTATTGGTTACATGAGATACCTGATCGTAGCTTAATGATCAGCTCTAATCTGTAAGGAAACTCAATGGAAAGTGCTCAATATCCCTGCAGCACCATGGCAGGGGAAATGAAAGGGCATCTGTCAGTAGGATCAACCCTCTAAAGGTCATCTATATGGGCATGTAGGTCATAGGAAGCTGAATAAAATGATACCTTGATATCTGCTATCTGAACTCTTATTCCAGAGAAATCCATGTTTTTTTTTAATATATAAATTAAATGTTAAGATCTATGGGCCGGACATAGATCTCTTTGAGAATCTGCCTGTGGAACGTATTTTAATTTAAAAGGGGGTGTTACGAATTCAAGACATATAATGTCTGACAGTCCGCTCTCCTGATCTACATGTCTCACACTGGTTACACCTCCTTTCATTTAAAATAATATCTGGAGGCAGGTTCTCAGGGAGGTCTATGTCCAGCACATAGGTCTTAACAGCTCATTTACATATTAAGAAAAACATGGATTTCTCTGGAATAAGATATAGGATTGCATCATCAGTAATATATATATACAGTACAGACCAAAAGTTTGGACACCTTCTCATTTAAAGATTTTTCTGTATTTTCATGACTATGAAAATTGTACATTCACACTGAAGGCATCAAAACTATGAATTAACACATGTGGAATTATATACTTAACAAAAATGTGTGAAACAACTGAAAATATGTATTATATTCTAGGTTCTTCAAAGTAGCCACCTTTTGCTTTGATGACTGCTTTGCACACTCTTGGCATTCTCTTGATGAGCTTCAAGAGGTAGTCACCAGAAATGGTCTTCCAACAATCTTGAAGGAGTTCCCAGAGATGCTTAGCACTTGTTGGCCCTTTTGTCTTCACTCTGCGGTCCATCTCACTCCAAACCATCTCGATTGGGTTCTGGTCTGGTGACTGTGGAGGCCAGGTCATCTGGCGTAGCACCCCATCACTCTCCTTCTTGGTCAAATAGCCCTTACACAGCCTGGAGGTGTGTTTGGGGTCATTGTCCTGTTGCAAAATAAATGATGGTCCAACTAAACGCAAACCGGATGGAATAGCATGCCGCTGCAAGATGCTGTGGTAGCCATGCTGGTTCAGTATGCCTTCAATTTTGAATAAATCCCCAACAGTGTCACGAGCAAAGCACCCCCACACCATCACACCTCTTCCTCCATGCTTCACAGTGGGAACCAGGCATGTAGAGTCCATCCGTTGACCTTTTCTGCGTCACACAAAGACACGGTGGTTGGAACCAAAGATCTCAAATTTGGACTCATCAGACCAAAGCACAGATGTCCACTGGTCTAATGTCCATTCCTTGTGTTCTTTAGCCCAAACAAGTCTCTTCTTCTTGTTGACTGTCCTTAGCAGTGGTTTCCCAGCCGCTATTTTACCATGAAGGCCTGCTGCACAAAGTCTCCTCTTAACAGCTGTTGTAGAGATGTGTCTGCTGCTAGAACTCTGTGGCATTGACCTGGTCTCTAATCTGAGCTGCTGTTAACCTGCGATTTCTGAGGCTGGTGACTCGGATAAACTTATCCTCAGAAGCAGAGGTGACTCTTGGTCTTCCTTTCCTGGGGCGGTCCTCATGTGAGCCAGTTTCTTTGTAACGCTTGATGGTTTTTGCAACTGCACTTGGGGACACTTTCAAAGTTTTCCCAATTTTTCGGACTGACTGACCTTCATTTCTTAAAGTAATGATGGCCACTCGTTTTTCTTTACTTAGCTGCTTCTTTCTTGCCATAATACAAATTCTAACAGTCTATTCTGTAGGACTATCAGCTGTGTATCCACCAGACTTCTGCACAATACAACTGATGGTCCCAACCCCATTTATAAGGAAAGAAATCCCACTTATTAAACCAGACAGGGCACACCTGTGAAGTGAAAACCATTTCCGGTGACTACCTCTTGAAGCTCATCAAGAGAATGCCAAGAGTGTGCAAAGCAGTCATCAAAGCAAAAGGTGGCTACATTGAAGAACCTAGAATATAAGACATATTTTCAGCTGTTTCACACTTTTTTGTTAAGTATATAATTCCACATGTGTTAATTCATAGTTTTGATGCCTTCAGTGTGAATATACAATTTTCATAGTCATGAAAATACAGAAAAATCTTTAAATGAGAAGGTGTGTCCAAACTTTTGGTCTGTACTGTATATGTATATATATATATATACATATATATATATATATATATATATATATATATATATATATATATAATAAAAATATATCCGTGTTTAGTTTTAAGATAACGAATGCTAAGCTTACTTATTGTCCTTACTTGCCTAATTTTATTGAATACACTAAAGGTCTTCATAGCAATGTTAGCATCTTCTAAAAGATGTAGTTGTGTATTTTTTATAATATATTGGCCCCCCTGCCCATTCATTCACTGTATAAATTATCGGGATTATAAATTGCTATTTGTTGGCACAAATGTCCTTTCTAGTGGCTTGTGAATAGAGGTGCAGGAAGGGTTAGGATGTGAAAGATAATTCTCACTGCTGTTGTGTGGCTATTACACAGTCTTGCCAGCCTGGACAAGTTATTAGGTCAGATACTAACTTCCTAAGTAGAAAAATGATGTGTCCGCCTTTGTCCTTTCTACAGTAATGGCTGGAGTCAGTACTAATTAAGGCCCTGAGGCAGTGTGGTGCGAGAGAGGTCAGAGACTTCTTTTTGACACCTAAACAGCGCTGAGCTCAATGGAAGTGCCCCTAATCCGAAATGATGTGCTGTGGAGTTGCCCTTTCAGCTTTGCTGTATATTTAAAGGGAAATGACAGTTAATGACAGGGGTGTCAAAAAGGAGCAGATGGAGAGGCTAAGAATAAGGTACATCTATGATGAAAAAAAAATGTACCTTCAATTAGTTCATACAGAGTAACCCCTTCTACTCCTGCTAGATAAAAAATAAAAGAACAGCGGGAAATAGTAATATAAATAGATGCACAGATATACAGTGTGTATGTATAGGGCAGCTGTAAATGGCATATTCACCACATTGCTGCCTGCATCTTAGTGAGTGCAGAGTCGGCCCATTTGTCCAGTCCTGCCATATGGTCCCACTCCTATTACCAATTAAGAATTTATTAAAGGCTTCGTAAGTAATTTATATTGTTTTTATGCTTTCTAAGCAATTTTAGAATAAGCAACTTAAGTCGTATAAACATATTGACAAATATTTTCTCTGCCGTGTTGTTTTGTTAAACCCCCAATTGCTTAAAGTTAATTTTTTTCAGTCTACAAACAAAATGCTAACGTGTTACTAAGCTTTGGAGCATTTTTATATTTTGTATGACCTTACATGTCCTGCAGATTACTGATAGTTATGGTTTTGAGACCGCCTACAGATTGCTAAAACTATTGTTTTGAGGAGTTTAGGAGGCAAAAGCGCTCAGGTACTGAGCGTATGAACAGAGTTGTGTTCGGACCATAGACTTTTCATTAAGGCACCACTCCAGCATTTTTTTTAATTTCCACCCTGGAGTGGTGCTACTAATCTAAGTTCCCTGACCCTAGCATCATACTTACCAGATGCCGTCTTCAGCTCTTCCCGGCACCGCTCCAGTCCTGAGCCATGATCTTGTGACTGCAACTTCTGACTGACCGGAAGTCAGAAGTAACATTCACAATCTCTCAATGTAAGTCTATGAGATCCTCGTTCTGGCTCTCATAGACTTACATTGAGCTATGATTTTCGGATTGCCGAGCTAATACTGGAGGTCCGGCAGGTCATATACTGCTGGAGACCGTCTCGAGCGGCGCCGATAAAAGATGAAGATGGCGGCTGGTATGTATGGAACTAGGTGCAAGGAACTTAGATTGGTAGCAAAAAAAAAAAGCGATTGCAATGCAAAAAATTCTTGCTCGTGTGGTACACAGCTCCGTGCATGCGCCAACGCAGAAACTGAGTGCTTCTGCCTCCTGAGCTGCACAATTATGAACAGTACTTTTAAAAAATCAGTAAGGGTCTCAGGATCCAGACCCCCACGCATCTACAGGATATTGAAAGGCCTATAAAATATAAAACGGCTCCATAGTTTAGTTACACATTAATATTTTCAGCTTACATTGTAACCAATTTATTTCATTCCAGGAAATCACAGCTAATTGCTGCCAACAACACGATAGACTTAACTATGTTATGACAGAGGAGAGCAATTTGTTGATGCTGATGATATATTCCTACAAAGGTGCAATCCTTGGCAAGATTGGAATCAAGATTCAGCACAACACATCAGTCCCCTAAAGGATGAGCTTGTTAGCTTCCCATGTATTTGAAGATCCACATAAAATTATAAGTCTGATCTACAGAGAAACGGCTGAGATTTTATCTAGCAGGGAGTAAACTGTTGCAGTAATTAATCTTTCAGTCAGTTGCTTTCTTCCTCCTGGAGGCAAGGAACTTGGGAAACAAAAGCAATATTTAAAACAGAACCAGAGATTTATTGTCGGTAATTCATAATGGACACCTGCACCACTTACTAATTACTACAAAACCATAAGGTCTATTGGCTTCATGCCATCTACGTTCTCCCTTTATATCCACTCCCTAGGACACACCTGCAAGGATATAATTGATGCTGTATTTATCTTCAGCGTCTTTACTCCTTGATATATGTTCTTTCACAATTATAAAACCTGCTTTGTAATTAAATGATTCTCACTGGCTGAAAACTAGGGTCCGATAAGTAGGAGGCTGCAGGCAAATTATACTGGAATTTTAGGAAGTCGCGACTATAATAATAGTTCTGACTGGTGTTTTGATTTGTATAAAGCAGAATATGTCAGAGAGATTGTCTGAGTTTGAAAAAAAAGCTTTTTTTTTTCTTTAAAAAAATTGCACCATTTTGGTTTTTAGGCTGTGTGTATTAATGCAACCCATCCCTACTCAAGTAATTGTGGCACAGATGCTACACCTTGACCTTCTCATAGACAAAAGTGGTTCTGAAAAATATAGATACGTTTTTTCTGATTTTGGAGAACCACTTTATCACTAGAATGCTCAGAAGTTGACGGAGTCTAAAAATTATGATCTGATTTATAATCAATTATTATCGTTAAAAATGAGTGAATTGGTTAGAGGCGAATCAGATTTGCCTCAAATTTGTGGTGATTCCCCTTGGGCAAATTCATTATGGCATATGACCCCTATTTTGCTAGATTATAGAGGGTCAGGAAGAGCTAAAAAAATGTTAAAAATTATTATTCTCACTTGTTCCACCATACAGCCCTGCTCTAGTCTGGTTGTCTTCTTCAGTCTGGTCACCTTCTTCAGTTTGGTGTGTCCACAACTTTGGTCTGTTCCCAGGCATCTTTGGCACGTCCAACATAACATTGAGGGGTGATGCGTGTCATGACATTATGTAAGACCATTATGAAGTTGCAGGGTTTAGCCAGCACTGAAGATGGCAAAGATGCCATGCGTCAGAAGAAGAGACTACACAGGACTAAAGAAGAACCCACACCAGACCAAAGAAGGCAATGGGATCATAGTGGGGCTGTGGGGCTGGACAGGTGGGCGTTGGAGGCATATAATTTTGCTAATTTTGATTTACCTATATTTATTATGTTGTGGAGTCTGGAAAGCCTTAAAATCTTAATTATGCCCACTTAGTTTTCATCAATTAAATTCAATGTAACTTAAATTTCCTGATTTAATTCAAGCAAATCTGGCAAATGTAAATTTGGGTAGATTTGCTCATACTTCTTTATAATCAATTAGGTCAATTATTTACAGGGCAGATTTCTGAGGTTCTCCTATTATAACAGGAGCAATAGGTCTGGCTCTTGGTTTATGGTAACGTAGGGAAAAGAACCCGAGCAGAGCATGCCTCTACTGACTAAGCAATCAGCATGTAATTGAGAAGATGATGAACAGATGATCCATTTGGTTTTGTAGGTTTGACGGAAAAGAATAACTTGTTTTTTATTCATTAAAGAGTAACTAAACTTTCTTATTGACTTTTCCTATTTAGCAGACACTTGAATTGCTTCCAGATAGGTGAGGGTCCGGGTCCAGAGACGGTCGCTCACTAGACCCCCAAGAGATGAGCAGCACAGAAAGGAGAGTACAGCTCCTATCTAAGCATGCATACAGCCTGTAGTACACATTCAAAGCCTATGCTTTCTATTGAGTCCATACTTCCGGATAGGTGCATACTCAGGTTGGAGAGGTGCATTCCTGTCTGTTCAGGTGCGCACTTCTTGTGGGACTAGTGAGCAGTCAGTGGGTGCTCTCTATTGAATCTGTACTCCAGGCTGAATGCATGCTCAGACAGGAGCTCTGTGCTCCTGTCTACTGAGCTTCACACTGCTTGGGGATCTAGTAAAGCTATCTGCACTTGAACCCCTACCAATCTGTGGGCAAATCATGTGTCTGCTAAAAAGGAAAAACCAATAAGGTTTTAAAATCTTATTACGTTATCATACCAGTGCACAGTTTTGCTAAGTAATTGATGGCTGTAAACCACAGAATAGGACCATCCACCTGACTTGTAATATGAAAAGATAAAGATTTTCTATAAATAAAAGTTTTACTGAATATTTTGCCAGAAACCTTTATATCAAACTGAGCATCTCGTTCTGTCTGTAGATCAGACTCTATGTCGTGTGACAAGTTCCCTTTATTATATGTTTTGGAATGTTTTGATGTGGGTAGATGGAGTAGATTCCCCTTTAAATCATTGATGTTAAGTATTTAATCAGTAATTTAAATGAGGGTAACTTCATGGCTAATTTCACGTAAAATTCCCAGATACAATGACACTCTCCACTCACTTTAAAAGAAACTATTAGTTTCTCCTAAATCTATTAGTTTCTGCGGCTTACCAAATTGCTTTGCTGTAGATGTGTTCTACCCATCATGGTTTAATTTCTTTTTGAAATTGCAAGGACCAGCAGGTTAAACAGATGTGGCAGGGGAGGGGAAAATACTATTTTAATGGTTACTAAAACTTTAAAATAGGATTGGAAAATGGTATGTATTTTACTTAATAATTAGATAGACAAAACATGTTATAAAAAAGTCTTAAATCATGAATAATGGCATACTTGGTTATATATAATAATGTATATTGCTTAACATTGTGTAACACTTATATAACTCGCAGTAGTTACTGTTCACACACACGCACTGCCATGCACCACCTAGATATATGGTCGGTAAGGTGGTCCACAGATAGGATTGATCCCTTTAAAAAAAAAAACGAATAAGCATAAAGGGGTTTTCTCTAGGATTAGCTATCAATTTGAGGTTGATGGGGGTCCAACCTCAGAGACCATAACCATTCAGCAAACTGAAGGGGCGAGGCAATTCACTTAGCACTATACATGTGGCTATGCCTGGTATTGCAGCTAAGTCTTATTCAGTATGGTTATTAACCACTTTTCAGTTTTTGAATTATTGTTTTTTCCTTTACTTTTTCCAAAAGCCATAACTTTTTTATTTTTCCATCAATTTAGCAGACAAGTTGTTTTTTTTTTAGGACTTTTTTTTTTGTGCGACGAGTAGTAATGGCATCATTCATTTTATCATGTCATATACTGGAAAAAGAAAAGAAAAGTTGCAAGTGCAGTGAAATTGCAAAAAAATATAAATTCGATTTTTAAGTTTGGTTTTTATGGCATGAGTTATATGATAAAAATTACCTGGCAGTATAATTCTCCAGTTTAATAAGTTTACGACGATGCCAAACATGCATTTTTTTTTCAATTTAAGTGGTGATGGCAGTAATGTTTTCAATTTTCAGTAGCTGGGGTTCTGCGAGGTTTTGTGTTTTGTACCCTGGGCTGATGTTCTTATTGATACCATTTTGGGGTAGATATGTTGGTTTGATTGCTTCTTACTTGTTTTCTGTAGTATTACAGCAGCCGAAAAAAAAAAACTTTTGGAGTTTAGATTTTTTTATTTTGCATTGTGGTTAATTCATTTTATAATTTGATAGATCGAAATTTTACAGACGTAAAAATACCATATATGTGTATTTTTTATATTTCTTTATTTTTAATGTGGGAAAAGATTAACAGCGGCATTTAACATGTTAAAAGTCATGGGATTACCTCTGCTGCCCTTGGGGCTGTTAGAGGCAGATGATGGCTGAATAACACAGCCATCATCTGCTTGTAAATATGCAGGCTCAGCTTCTAAGCCTGTATCAAAGTCAGAGACACAACTTATGGCGTACCAGCATGTCATATGTCGGTAAGGTGTTAAATATATTTCTTGAAAAACTGTTTTTAGGCTTCTTTCACACGGTTTTTGTCATTATCTTCTACTTAAAAACATTTTTTTTTGTGTTTTTAACTGCTCATTTTAAGCATTCATTGTGGCTATTTTCCTTGTAATACTTTAAAAATTAAATTTTTAATGGTATTTTTCAGTTCTTATAGAGAGAAGGATATGAAAAAATGACACTCAAAACTTTATACATACAAAAAAACTAAGAAAAGCTAAAAGAAAGCACTAAAACAATCAACCACCCTGATGCTTCGCATGTATTGTGTTACCTAATGTAACATCTAGTCATATAAAAACACTAAAAATATTGTCGAAAACAATGCAAAACAAATACAAGCACTGTATGTGAAACCCCCTTATTTTCTTTAGGAAGTTACTCTGATAAGAAGTTTGACAAAAAATTTAAGAAACATTTAAAATCTGGTTGGTTGTCGTTGTTCGGCAACAGATGACTGGAAATGATCACGTCGACCACATGGATGACATGTTGCCTCATATTAAATCAAGTGCATTCACACATTTAGCTAAAAGTATAATTTGGAGCTTTCCCGGCGTATTCTTTAACTTTCCCTCTTACTGGCCAGTATGTATGTCATTTATTAAACTGTAAAGTGAAGTGTAGTGGTGTAATTTAAAGCTTGTGAGCCCCAAAGCAAAATCTCTAACAAGGCCGCCAACTATTGCATGTTTTCAATAGTATTGGTCTTCTAATTTGAGCCAAAAGAGACCTCTTTGTATCCCCCCCCCCAAAATAAAAGAGCCAGGTTGTGTTGACAACTCCTGCACCCACTATTTTTATGCTTCTGGTACAGCGCAACAGACTGTGCTCTTCTATACAGAGGGCCACCACAAAAAATGTATACTGCTTGGCAATGGCTCTCTATGGTGGTCAGATGCCTGGGCATCCATCTAGACCAAATTTAAAATGTAAACAACACAGGGTACTTAGTTTAGACTGTTTTGATTAAAAAAGCGTAAAAGCCATGCCACTGCAATGCAACAAGGTGTACCCAATTGGGATTGTCCTATCTCGAATATTAAACCTCACTATGTGTCAGCAGACCTCAATGTAGATGGGGGCAGAGCAGTGTTTCCCAACTACAGTCCTCAGGTGCCACCAACAGATCATATTTTCAGGATTTACTTAGTTTTGTGATTATCACCTGGCAAATACTAAGGAAATCCTGAAAACATGTTCTATTGGTGGCTCTTGAGGACTGGAGTTGGAGAACACTGATCTAGACTATGGCCACTATTGAGCGCATACCTCCTGAGATTATACGCCCAACAGTGGCAAAACGGGCAGTGTTTTCAGCCAATAGAAATTGTTTCTTATAAAGTTACCAATGGAGCAAAAGAAGTATATAATCTCTTTTAAAGTTCAATATGCCATACTCGTAAACCTGTATTTTTAAGAAATATCTTTTATTACATTTTCTCTAGCAGTGGAATCATTGAAGCAATTATGTTCCAACCCCCTTTTACTTATACATAAAAATAGAAGTAGCGCTCTTCACACTCTGTACATAATTTACTGTATTACCTCTAAATAAAAAGGCCCATTAAAGCAATCTATTGCAGATACAACAAATGCATATTTACGGGTTTCAGAGAAATAGCTTCAATATCCGCAGTGAAATGTTATTGAAATGTGGTCATTTTATTAGCTATTGTTTTTAAGGTTTAAAGGTTAATACAGTAATGTTCTAGCTGCATAGTCTAGATGTCCTCCAAATAATTACAGCGAGGAGGGCTAGCTGTCATTCATGCATGTCCATTGCATTGTGAGCGAAAGAAAAAACAAATGGCTGCCCGTATATTAGCACATCACCCTTGGCTAGTGCAATGACAAGATAGATTAGGATGTATATTAAATCTCACACTTGACTGCTTTTCTGTATCAAGGTAAAAATATTTGCCCTTACATACATGCTATTAGACTGACATCTACATTAATATTGGCAGCATATCAACATTTGTTATATTAATAGTCTAAAAGCAAGCTAAACCCAATACAAACCAAAATGAGTCTAACACGACATTAAAGTAAAATTCCGAAAACAGCCGAGCCTCCTCCAGTCTAATAAATTTTCATTCCCTAAACTGGACATCTACCGCTGTGATTTGATGATCCAATCATATTCGTCAAGCATGAATTCGAGCAGATAAGAAAAAGCTCAGAGAAAATAAAGGCCCACAGCAGACACAAGTCAATGCAGAGGAAATTATAAACCATTGGATTAACTTTTTCACATCCGAATTAGAGCAGAGATTAGCATCTTCAAGCAAGCTCTATCTTAAATACCATCGGCCCTATCAAACTTAACAATATAACTGTTGAGTCCAAAAAAACGAGACTTTCAAAAACATAAAGTTCCAAAGAAATGAGACATTCAAAAACAAAGTAATACAAAAAATAAAATAGAATAAAAAAACAATAAATGCCATTGCCAGGGCATAAAATCCAATATATATTATTTACCTTTTAGGCCTACAAGCAGTCATGTTGCATCCAACATTAGTTCCCTGCATTCATTAATTATTTGTGTTTTTTTAAGTGATAGCTTGCCATTGCATGTTCTGATCTTTCTTGCTTTCATTAAGCTGCTACCATTAAGGCTTTCAAGGTATCCACACGTCTTATGCCGATACACAAATTCCAGGAATTAAAAGGTTTATTTCCCCGACCATAGTTTAAAGACATGATGATTGGAGGTGGGAAATTAGAGTAAGCATGGTGGTATGGGGGGGGGCATAGCAGTCAATATGGAAAGAAATACTTTGAAAAAATAATGTCCATTAGAGCCTGTTATTGGCCTAAAGCTGATATGTAAATGGTTATCATTGCAATCTTGGTAATTAGGCCATGGTTGGAAGCGTCCCAAAGCCTTATCACTCAGCAGAAACAAAGGAGAAGCACGGCCTTGCAAAAGTTCCCTGGCTTTCAGATGCATCAGCCACATTACAAGTACTGTTCATCTCAAAAGTCAGACAACCTTTTGTTTTAGGCATGGCACAGACAAAAGCCTGTCTCTCCTCCATGTCTTCAGCATTCGATGAAAGACATTGTGCGCGGACCCTTTCAGCACCAGTCAAGTGGCCGCCAAGCAATTTCAGAGCACCTGACGGCAGCTGGGTTGGCAGGTGAAGAAAGGGTTAAATAATTATCTTTTGCAAGATCCAGTCTTTTCATTTATGCAAGTCCTTGAAGCCCGACTGAAAGAAACTCTGAGCCTACAGACATAAGCTGTTCCATCAGGCAGCACTACAGGTAAACAATGAACAGGATGAAGGGGCCTTTTCTGCAGCTCGGCTAATGCTGTTTCAGACTCTTCTTGGAGCATAAACAAAAGCAGAGATGCACAGAAATGCCTGGTACCAAATTGAAGCTAGCACTCCAGTGCTTGAGATGTTTACAGCCTTCGAGACAGCTAATTAATATCAGTGAAAACAGACTTGGAAGAAAAAGGTTAAAAGATCACTTTAATGTGCAGTGATATCATTGGATGGCTGATACACTGACCTTAACTATCCTGTCTCCTTGTCATTTCAAGCTATATAGTCACACCAGCACTGAAAAAAAAAACGCCAAATATATAAAGTTTTGCTCCACTTCTTTACTTTGATAACAAAGACCTGATTTTCTCATTCATAGACATATGGAAATTTTTGTCTGCACCCTAAAGTTGGGGCGAATCTTTCAAAATTCGATTTAGACAGATTCACGCAATTGAAAGGGAAATTTGATGTGAACTGAATTGGCTGGGAAGGTGTTCAAAAATCTTATTCTCTCTTCTACTTGGCTCTCCCTATACCTATCGCTGCTGTGAGTCCTCTGTTAGAGGAAGATACAGAATAGAAGAGACTATCTAGGCCCCACATCGTGATATGGGCCATGATGCACATCATTGACATGTGTCATGCAGCATTCCATCATGTTGGGTACAATATACATCACTGATGTGCCCCGCTCTGGCTGCAGAAATGTGGGGTGCACCACAATTCACTGATATGCAGCACACCCCACATTTCAACATGAGGCCTAGTGAATGGAACACAGAGTCAGAAGGAAGGTAAAAGACAGAAGGAAGGAGATAGAAGAGCCGATTGGAGAACCATTGGTGGCAGGAAAGTATGTTGAGGGCCAAGGAGATTTTTTTTAACCTCTTCCTGGTCCTTTATGATCCAGTAAAATGGTGGCCCGTAGCAAGTCGTAAAAAAAAATCAGATTCTGGTGAATCCAAATGTTTTGTAAAACTCAAGGTAAATTTGAATTGATTTGATCATCTCCAATATGCATATTTTAGGTCTTGTGTTAAAAGTACGGGTGACATGAAATGTCATAGATGGTGCCAGTTTGGGTCCAAGCACTGTAACTTACAATGATGGTTAGGTTTGATTAATGATTAATAAACATTGAATAAATGTGGAAAAGTGGCCCTACCATACAAATTAGAATAATATTGGCTGAACCTGCTGATTTCAGCAGGACCGAACAGATAACCATCTATGGTCCCAAGGTATCCCAACTTTTGAAGGAAAGAATGATCATGCTTTTAGATTCAAACATTTCCCAAACCAACCATACATGGTTTTTTTTTTGGGGGGGGGGGGCAAGGGTGGAGGGGTGTAAATTATGAGCAAATTACTCTTAACAATTGTACTACTAATTGACCCACCAAGGCATTTACCAATCATCTAATGGGCTATGAGTAACAACCCTTGGGTTTGAATCAGGTAAGCATGTGTTTCAGTTTTTATTAGAAATTCAGGAGTGATAGATTGCTACATTCACTGCATACTAAGACCAGTAAAGGTTTATCTGTATACCTCAGGCGATCCTCGATGCATACCACCAAACTACCATCATGATGGATGAGCCGATCATCCAGCATTTGATATGATCAATGTCTGATAAGACTACACTATAAACATTATTTTGGGGCACTGTGTGTCATTTCAGCATACTTACTGTTAAATAAGAACAACATATGCCATATGTCATGTGAGATTTACCACTGGGCTCTCTATGAGTGATGACTACCCTCAGTAGCAGCACTACAATGTCATAACACTGAAATAACCTTCAAATTCTTTTGTATAAAATGTATTTTATTCCTAAGTCTTGTGGTTAACGGGGGCTTAACGATTCCCCTTTTCTTTATAATGTTTTCAATTTGAAGAGTCCACATGTGGCCACGTCGAAGGATCGCCAGACGCAGTGTACATTTCAGCAAGCTAAACCTCATAAGTCTTCAGAAATTCCTCACATCTATTATGTTTACCTTCTGCTGCTGATGAGCCTGTCGGGCTCTGTACAGAGGAAATTACAAGCGCTCCAGAAGATTTGGCAAGAAGATGCTAAAATGAACAATGAGCAGAAAGGATTTTTTTTTAATTGAAGTCCTCTGTCCTTCTTTACCACTGTCTAACATCCTAGTCCAGACTCAAATGAAAATTCCAACTTAGAATTACTTGAAGGGCCTCTATAATCACCCATATACCCAGAACTGAGAGGGAAGTGACAAAAAACTGTTTCAAAAATTGGTCTAGTGTAAAATGATTATAATTCTTTTAGGGGAAACTCACGTGATATCTCTGGTGTGGGATGCACGGTGTAAAGATGTACATACGCCTTTCAATAGCAGGTGCCAGCACTCTTTTTGGTCCTCAGTCCTTTATACACATGCAGTGCTCAGTTTAACCAAGCGCCAAGCATGCATGTGTTCTCAATGGGTAGAGGGATGTAAATTGCTACCAGACATCTCTGGTGGTGGATTATCTCCCCTGAGCATAAAACCATTGAGTAGATGCTATCATGCAGACAAAACATAGAGTAAGAGTTAAAATTCCACATGCTCGATCCTTCTTTTCCTTGAGAGGTAAGGAGAATAGCCCTTAGACACAAAGTGGTCAGAAGCTCCCACCAAAAATCAAGAGGGATTGTCTAACTTTGATGTGAATGGACAACTCAAAGGGAACCTGTTATCACAATTTTGCAAATTAAAGTAAAGGCATAGCCATAATGGCACTGTTATACAGATTCAATAGATACCTTTAGTGAAGAAGTCCGCAGCCTGGTTGATCTTTCATCCGAATTTGAATTTTGGGTGTAATCACCTTTCAGTGCATAGGGGCGGGACTGTGGGTAGGGTTTTTAGCTCTGCCCTAGCCCCTCCGTCTGCTGCTGGTGTTTGTATCTACCTCCATTTTTAAATATCATGCTGCCGCTGTCCTTGCCACGGGCAGTGCTTGCGAAGATTCATCTCCTATCGTTCATTGAGCAGAGATCTGAATCTGCGCATGTGCAGCCAACAGATCCATTTTACTAAAGATCACAGGTGAGATGACTCTGTGCAAGCACTACCTTCGGTGATACAGCCCTGGTGCAAACTTTAAAAAAAAGGCAGATACAGACATGAAACAGGTGGAGGGGCTGGGGCAGACCTTAAGACCCTACTCACAGTACCACCCCATAGCACTAAAAGGTTATTACACCCAAACTTCAAATGCAGATTAAACATCAACCAGGATTCCAATTTCTTCATTGAAGGTATCTAATGAATCTGTATAACAACACTATTATGGCCATGTCTTTACTATAACATGCATAATCATGATGACAGGTTCTCTTTAAGTTTCACACAACCTGTCTTGTGCATAACTTATATTTACTAGAGTCATATATTCCATAGAGGTCAATCTGAATGTTTGTACGACTGTTGCAAGTAATTTATGTTGACTTCTGTCAGAATACAGCTGTCATGCATGGGTGATCTGCCAATGCCTAAAGGGGTTTTTGGATATCAAAAAGTCCATGGAGAAGAGTGACAATGTTTTTGGAAACAGCCGACCTATTTTTGAATTTCATACAATCCTCTAATATGCAATTTGTGCTAAAGTTGGGTAAGTTGCAGTTTTTTTTACCTGTAAACGTGATTTGGGCTGCAGAGGAACATTGTGAAGCTAAATTCATCATTTAACTTGGGCCTTTTAGCCTATAAAGAACATTTTTATAGCTTAGCTACACAAATATCACAGTACAGGCACCTGGGCAAAAGGATAATTCTTTAGCAAAGTTCATGAAAATTTCCTGTGCTGCTACTTTTAATATTTACTGAATATTTTTATATATACATATGATGGCAGAAATTTCCATGCTAAAGACATTTACAAATGTTCTTTTTCTTGTTTCCAAACATTTTCCAATAACATATATTACAAATAACCTATTCTTGTGCTTAATATATGTAAGTAGACTGTTTTAACAGCTGCTAACGTGCGAGGAAATACCAAGAGAAATATTTTATGGCCACAAGTTCTAATATCGTTGGAAATTGGCTCATGGCGTCTGCCAACGGAAAAGATACTTTACAAAATGATTAAAACTCACCAGGTTTATAGTTTTGATACACAGAATGTCTCTGAGGTATATTTAATATTTTGATAAACAAAATAGTCTGAGGTTCAATGGATTTATAGTGAGTGAGATAATGTTTTGGAAATTCTAAATGTTGATTTTAGAAATCGCAGAAAATTACAAGCTTTAAATGGAAAAAAAAGCTGAGACAGGTAGAATTTTCTATCTTTTACATCTATGGACTCAGAAGCTAGTTTGGGTCATCCATATTTTTTGTTGTTAAAGTAAAAATTATGTTATACAAGTAAATGGTAATTGATCAATACAGGATCATACATGTACATGAGTTAATCTGTATCCATGGACATTACCAACTCCATTTGGTTTTACATCAAAGGCCATATAGTCCACATGACCAACCTCTTGATCTACCTTTAATATATTCCTCACAAGTACCTTTATGAAGGTGGAAATAGAGCAGTATGTGAAGGTTGCTTTAATTTCCCATCAAGGGGCATATCTACCAGGGTAGTGGGTATATCATAACATTTGTGTCAACTCTTACCTTTGCACATATTTTGTTAAGGAGTCCAATTTCCCAAAATACTAATTCAATACATTAATCACAATATGTTAGCAAAGCTCTCAAAAGGCTGCGATTCATGTCAAAACCACGGGGTAGCCAAGAATAGACACACAGGCCTCGTTTCATCAAAGCAATTTTGCCTAAATTCAGGCGTAAATTGGTTTGAAAAGTCACAAAATTTTTGCAACTTTTGTTGTTTTCACACCATTTTGGCGAAGCCATGTTGTTCCTTACACCAGAAATCTTACTCCAGTTGGGAAGCGCACCACAATAGTCAGACACTCCTAATTCATTAGGAGGCGTGTGCCTCTTAATAAATCAGGAGCATCTGATTCCTACTTAAATCAGGAGCCTCTGGCCCTAAAATCAGGGCCATAGAGCATAAACATCTCCTAACAAAGTATCACAGAACAATTTTTCTTTTTAAAGCTGGTCACCTCATGCCAGTTATTTCAGGATATATTGAGCCACACGGTAAGGTAAGAAAGGACATATCTTTTTTATTATTGATCATTGTAAAGGAAGGAAGTAGAAAAAAAGAAGTGAAAAAATTGAAGGCCAATCACTGGGAAATCAAACGGATGGAAGGGACAATTGATTACTACTGAATATAATCCTTCTGATGTGGAGTCCCATTTCAAGTTTTGGAGACCCATGGCTACATCATTCTTCATTTCATTTTCAATATGCAAAAATATAGGAAAAACTCGCGTTTAACTTTGTTTATGAGGACTGAAGTCAATATTGACTGGCAGAATGAAATCATAGGTTCACTGGATATTTATTGACTCAACTCACAGTCATCAAAATGACAAAAAAGAAATAATAAAAAGATATATATTGACTATAGGTATAATCTTCTCTTAATTATTCTCCTTAGTATTTAGTATATTATAAACACTGCAGGTGGCACCATTGCAGCTGCTGTCAATTGGAAACTTGATGCTCCCTCCAAATACAAATATAATAAAGACCAATACATCTCATCACATGTTTAAAGAATAATGGTCACATTTGTGTTCCATGTTAATGATCTTTTGGAATAAGCAGCAAACAGAAGGCAGCATAGCTATTACATATTTAGATAGCACAGTGCCGGAATGTTGTAGCAAATATGATCTCTTCTCGAAAGAGAATAACTTTCATTGCGGAGTTCTAAATATAGGGCCCATTACTGCCCGCAATTATGTTAACTAGATTTTAAGCCCTTAACTCTGTCATTCCTTCTCGTAATTGCTAACTACCTTTAATTATACCCACCAAATATTTTTTAAAAAATTCATAAGATACATTCTTATCTCAATGAAAATCAGTACTGCGCCTCGGCAACCTTTAGTCCCAAATGCCTTCATAATTGTTTGGCATCTCTCCAGAATGTAGCTTGTGAAGGCTAGATAAGAGCCAACAGCTAAAAAACAGACTTTTTTTTTCTTATTTTTCCATTATAATGAATAAAAACTGTTAAACTAAGGAGTGTTAGCCAGGGACTTATAAAAGATATGGGATCGGTTATTAAAACGCCATCCTTATTACAAGAATTTTTCCTTACTGATATCATAGGCCTTATTGGATGAGTTAACCTTTATTTCTCCATTTTGTTATACTCCACTTGTCATTTTTTGGACTGTTGACAGTAGGTTTTTTTTTACTTTCTGGACGAGGATATTAATTCATTCTAGTAAACCTGTAGTGATGAGTTCAAACAGTGCAGTTTACAATCCTCCTTGGTAAAGCAGGTATGTTTTTTTTACTATTATTTTTACATTTATATTTTATGTCTTTTTTGATAAGGCTATTAAATCTGCTAACAAAGAGACTGAACAATGGAAATTTGGATTAGAAATTATATTAGTTGCAGCTGACAACAGAGCTGTGCCTGTATTGCTATTCAAGGCAATGGCTGGAATGCTAAAACCAGATGCATTCAAAGACTAGTCTCCACTCATGTTTTATAGCCATTAGCTAAAGGCCAAGGACTGTGTGCATTCCATTGTCCATTTCTGACTAAATAACATATGTATACCACAAGCTGATTGCTTTTTCAGTATAACCTGATGTGTATGACTTTACAATACGCTTTCTCGTCCATAACTAAAAAAAGTTATTAATAACCCCAACCCATTTAAATTGCATGTTTTTCTTTAGTCCCCATTCATGCGAATGAATTATTCATGTGTTTAAAGGGGTTAATTTTTATCAAAAGCTCTTGGAATAATAATAATTTCCACAATTGGAAGTAACATAGTAACATAGTAACATAGTTTTTAAGGTTGAAGGAAGACTAAGTCCATCTAGTTCAACCCATAGCCTAACTTGTTGATCCAGAGGAAGGCAAAAAAAAAACCATGTGGCAAACACTAAGCTCCACATTGGGGAAAAAAATTCCTTCCCGACTCCATACGACAATCAGACTAGTTCCCTGGATCAACGCCCTATCAAGGGATCTAGTATTTATAACCTGTAATATTATACTTTTCAAGAAAGGCATCCATGCCCTTCTTAAATTTTAACAGTGAATCACTCATTACAACATCTTGCGGCAGAGAGTCCCATAGTCTCACTGCTCTTACAGTAAAGAATCCCCGTCTGTGATTATGTTTAAACCTTCTTTCCTCCAGGCGTAGAAGATGCCCCCTTGTCCCCGTCTCAGGCCTCAGAGTAAAAAGATCAGTAGAAAGGTCTTTGTACTGTCCCCTCATATACTTGTACATAGTAATAAGATCACCCCTAAGCCTTCCTTTTTCCACAGTAAATAACCCCAAGTGTAATAACCTGTCTTGGTATTGCAGACCCCCCAGTCCTCTAATAACCTTGGTCGCTCTTCTCTGCACCCGCTCTAGTTCAGCTATGTCTTTCTTATACACCGGAGACCAGAACTGTACACAGTATTCTAAGTGTGGTCGCACTAATGACTTGTATACAGGTAAAATTATGTTCTCCTCATGAGCATCTATGCCTCTTTTAATGCATCCCATTATTTTATTTGCCTTTGCAGCAGCAGCCTGACACTGGCCACTAAACGTGAGCTTGTCATCCACCAATACACCCAGGTCTTTTTCAGTTACAGTTTTGCCCAGTGTTTTACAATTAAGCACATAATTATACATTTTATTTCCTCTGCCCAAGTGCATTACCTTACATTTATCCCCATTAAAGCTCATTTGCCATTTATCAGCCCAAGCTTCTAGTTTACATACATCCTCCTGTAATATAAAATTGTCCTCCTCTGTATTGATTACCCTGCAGAGTTTAGTGTCATCTGCAAATATTGAAATATTACTCTGTATGCCCCCTACAAGGTCATTAATAAATATGTTAAAAAGAAGGGGGCCCAATACTGACCCCTGTGGTACCCCACTGTTAACTGAGACCCAGTCTGAATGTTTTCCATTAATAACCACCCTTTGTTTCCTATCACTGAGACAATTCTTAACCCACATACATATATTTTCCCCTATCCCCATTGTTCTCATTTTATGTATCCACCTTTTGTGTGGAACCGTATCAAAAGCTTTTGAAAAGTCCATATACACAACATCCACTGCATTTCCTTGGTCCAGTCCAGAACTTGCCTCCTCATAAAAACTGATCAGATTAGTTTGACAGGAACGGTCCCTCGTAAACCCATGTTGATATTGGGTCATGAGGTTATTCTTCTTCAGATACTCTAGTATAGCATCTCTTAGGAAACCCTCCAGGATTTTACCCACAGTAGAGGTTAAGCTTACCAGCCTATAATTTCCAAGTTCAGTTTTTGTCCCCTTTTTGAATATTGGCACCACATTTGCTATACGCCAGTCCTGTGGTACAGACCCTGTTATTATGGAATCGTTAAAGATTAAAAATAATGGTCTATCTATGACGTTACTTAATTCCTGCAGTACTCGCGGGTGTATCCCATCCGGGCCCGGGGATTTGTCAACTTTAGTGATTTTTAGACGCCGCCATACTTCCTGCTGGGTTAAGCAAGTGACATTTACTGGAGAATTTTTGTTATCACTAATCATGTTTTCTGTCATGCGATTTTCTTGTGTAAATACGGTTGAAAAAAAATCATTTAGCATATTGGCTTTTTCCTCATCCTCATCCACCATTTCACCCAGACTATTTTTAAGGGGGCCAACACTATCATTTTTTAGTTTTTTACTATTTATGTAGTTAAAGAATATTTTGGGGGAATTTTTACTTTCTCTGGCAATGATTCTCTCTGCCTCAATCTTTGCTGCCTTGATTTGGTTTTTACATAATTTATTTAATTTTCTATATTTATTTAATGCCTCATCACTACCTACTTGCTTTAGTTCTCTAAATGCTTTCTTTTTGTCACTTATTGCGCCCCTTACAGCTCTATTTAGCCATAGTGGTTTCCTCCTATTTCTAGCATGTTTATTCCCATAGGGTATATATTGTACACAGGTCCTATTCAGGAT
>NW_027362764.1:659030787-659110787 GCF_046119375.1 Phyllobates terribilis | reverse complement strand
GTCACATCCCACATGACTGTGTGGAGCCTAGTCTGCAGCAGTATTGCAACGGGTATAAGAATGTATTTTTTTCACCCCTTCTCAGCTCTCAGAATCCAGAAAAAATTGCTGCCACATGGTCTCCAGTTTAGTGGAATTATGCAAATTGAACCCTCAAAAATTCAGATTCATCTACAATCATTAGAATCTGAATTTTGGGGGAAATTCATAGAAAATTTGATTACTTTAGCATCGATTCACACAATTTGCTACACTAATGAGAATGAGCTGCAATAACAATTACAGCATATATAGACAGTAATGGTGCGGTTTCTGAAAAAAAGCAAATCCTTCTTTTTATCCTAGATGCCCCCTTAAATATAAATATGGACTTTATTTTGAAAGACATGCTCCTAAAATGTTATGTTTCAAAAGACGAAATGAAAATAACCATTTTACTATACATTATGCTGATTTGGCAAGATACTGTGGAACATGGTGCCAACTGCGTCTGTGTACTGATTGACGATTCCACAAGTAGGCTGACTCCAGTATTACAAAAGTATCTGGCCACAAATATACAATGAACATCAGAGTAATCTGCCATTAGACAAAAGTAGTAAGTATGAATATATACCTAAATAGCCAACAGACAACGATATCTGCTCTATACAGAAAATATCAGGTCATCTTCTAAACTAATCTGACCAATAAGAGTTTACGTAAGGATTTAGACAAAATAAACCAAAACAAACTTTTTTTTACTTTTTCTATTCTAACATCTGAAAGTGTTTAAATGAGAAAAAAAATACACCCGTAAAGATTAAATTACCCGGTGAATGCTTTGCAACCACAGTGATGACATGATATGCAAGACTTGCTCTTTCCTGTAACCACAATAACGAAATGTTACCGAGTAATCTCTTTTTGCAAGTCAAACAATGTCAACTGAACCAACCTTTTAAGGGGTAAGTGGCATTTTGACAGGTGACTCAGGAGAGTAACTTGGGAAATATGGCATTCACTATGGCCTTTCAACATCTAACAACGGTGGTGACTTCGTTCCTTTTTGTATGTTTTGTCATGGATCCGGTTGACTTAAGTGGGTAAACATAAGTCAGGTGACATTAGGAAATTGGGATTTTTTGCTGTAACTAAGGGTCCTTGTGCATGTAAAGGTAAACTTAAAAAAAAGAAAAAAAAGAAATGGCAATTGATATAGCAAGATTTTATTCACATTTTTAGGTAATCATCAAAGATTTGAAATCTTGGTGATCGTTAACTCTCTGCACATGTTTACAGTGGTCATTTGTTCGTACCTCTTTTTCATTGTATTCTATTTTACTGGATAACCGGCCCATGTGAAATATCTTTAAGGCCAATCTTCCCATAGGTTTTAATGTAAAAATGTTGTCCAAAAATTAACAGATTATCAAATTTTTGGAAGGTATATGTCACTATCCCTACATCTTCAGTTGTGTAGAAAAATTAATTTGCCTGTATGTAGTTTTAAGGTCGGTTTCACACATCCATGTATTACAGTCCAAATATAGTCCACGATAAAGGGACTAGCCGCGGGAACCCTGATTTGAACTCAGCAGTCTCATGAATGCCTTTGAGGCTGTAGAGTTTGGGTCATTAGACCCATGACCAGTCTGTAAGTTCGGGTCAGGAGACCCACGACCAGTCAGTAAATCACGGTCTGTACTTGGACCAGAATGAACAGATCTATGAATCGGGCTTAAGTTCTTCCTATATGAAGAAATTGAAATCCTCACTTATATCTCCACTGCTATCTCTCCACAAACATTTTGATTAATTCTGAGGAGTCAAAATTTGGACAAGGTTTATTGCCCCGTATTGTGTAGTGTTTTGTAAAGATGTGGGATCCTTAATTGCTCATCCTTATTTTTTGGTTTAATGGAAATAAAGCTACACAAGTCTATAGTAAAAGGTTCTCTAACTTTCAAACATCTTTTATAGCGGTCAATGAAAGAAAAGTTTCTTGTTGACGTCCAGAGGATTCTTGATCATGTCCTGTTAACACAGGAGCACAACTCATTATAAGAGCCAGGTGAGATGCACTTAAAGGGTACCTATCATTTAAATGTATTTTTTTACATAATGAAACATGCTGCTGATTGGTGGTTGTCAAGATCCTAAAATCTCCCACCACACTGATTGTACAAAACACTGATCTGCTGCAAATAGCAGAGCTCAGTTGTTGCATGAGTGCCTGCACAGGGCGGTGTTCTGACTCAGCAGAAAACCTATGGCCCCATACTCTATGTGCAGGTTCATAGAGTCGAGTGCTTCTGCTTGCAAAATGACCTTATCAGAGAGGTGTTTTGAGCAATTGGTGGGGTCTCAGGACCCGTACACTGATCAGCATGCTTCAGTATATAAAGTATATTAAAATAAAATGCAAATGATAGGTACCCCTTATTAAGTTATGCATTTGAATCTAAGCAATATGTGTTTCCATTCATGGGCTGCTATCAGGTATCTTAAACATCTTGAGGCATTGAACAACAAAGTTTGATACAATGTTACAGAAATATATTGTTATTTAGTGATTAGAGTAGATTTAGGTAAAATTGGAAACTTTAATAAACACCTGTGGCGGGGATGTCCGTAAAACCTCTGGTGGCTAAGGGGTTAGCACTCCTGCTTTGTAGCACTGGGGTCCTAGATTCAAATTCACCAATATCCACAAGGAGTTGGTGTGTTCTTCCGGTGTCTCCGTGGGTTTCCTGATATACTGATAGGGAATTTACATTTGGAACCCCAATAGGGACAGTGATGGTGTCTGGTGTCTGTAAAGGGCTGTAGAAATTATTCACCCTATATAAGCAGGTAACATAAATATATACTATTCTTCATAGATGCCATCTTGAAAAAAAATGTTAAAAGGTCCTAGCTGATATAGTGGAATAGGAGTATTGATCACACGCAATATTACCAGGAGACCTACTAATGTACTAATGTTTAAAATAGCTGCCAGCGCCCATTCACCCTCCTTCTACATTTTGCAGCGTATGGTACTGTAGACTTCCTTTTTCCACTTGAGAACTTATTTTTGCTGTTACAAGTCATCATCGATTGTTTCATTTGTAGGTTGAATGGATCACTTTGAGTGAGAAGACTTGAGTTATTTAAACACACATTTGATAGTTTCTAAAAACAGTCCAAGCCATCTAAATTGTTTGTTCCTTAGAATCCAGAAGTGTGAAGAACAGCATGCCTCTGTCTTTCAGATTACTCCTTCAAGTGTGAATCTCAGTTTGCAAAACTTTTTCATTAACCCCTTTTCCTGACAGGGCAAAAATGGAACACATTACCAAGTTTTTCTGCAATGAAGAAGTTGAAGCTTTTTTTTGTTTTGTTTCTATTTCTTTACTTTCCCCTAAATTGCAGCAGCCCAAAATCTGTGACCAAAAGTATCCTACAAACAAACCAAGCATATCAAGCGGAGCTGCGATACTCACAGCCTAATGAACAATGCACAAAAACAAAAGCATCAGCAAGACGTCCATTATCTGATCTGCCGTGAAACACAAAAAAAAAGCCCTTTCTGGTGCAGAGGAAGTGCCAGTAAGCCTGCAGGTGTGAGCCAGTTAAAAGAAAAGGCTTGGTTAAATAGATTCTTTGACTGTCAGGGATTAGAGTCATGGTACCAGTAGTAACACACATCTTTTCCTTCAACTTACGAAATTTTCTCACGAGTCTGCAAGAGTTCACCCCATAAGGAGCTTTCTGAGGCCATTGAAAAGTCTTAAGTTTTAATTAAGTTGAAGTTGTCAGAAGAAAGCTTTTTTGGCACAGAGTCAGGGTCATTAATTATTGCTATCTTTGTTTCTTTCTGAAGAAAGAACTCCACTGACTTGTTGGGTTACTAATACAGCTAACATTTTCTATCCTGCAGGCCTCTTATCAATTGAGTCTCATTTACAGATCTACCAATTACTTTCATCTTTTCTAAATTCAAGGCTGGTAATTTATCAAGATTCTTAAGGTTTAGCATGACAGTATCCAGTATGATCAGTTTGTAGATGTCTTGCTAATAAAATAAAAATGTTAATATTTCATGTAATTTCTTATGTGTTATCTATTACTCGTTAAGCCTGATTGCTTTACTTTACAAATGCTACCAAATGCTTATTTTAATTACTAGAAGAATGTATCAACCTCGTGGTTATCGATCTACAGAAGATACACATATATGCATTTTAGATGTAAGAACGTCAAAACATTTACAGATCATACACTCTTATGTGTTGGCATACTACAGTGTTAACTTATAACGCAATGTTTTTACTAAAAACATTTGCAAAATAACATTTGCTCTTGTCTTGACTTGGGAATTGTGATTTATGTGGCACATTTTACCATTAGGAGTCTCTCAGCAAGTGGCTCCATACACGTTTCAAATGTACTTGGCATAGCATAAATTATTATGACACTCACTGGGGTTTCATTTCTAGACTCAAATGATTCAGACACAAAATTCAAGTTGGTTTAAAAAAAAAAATAAGGAAAAATTCCTTGTTAGATTTTTGAAAAGCTAAAAAATGTATTTTGGAGAAATATATTCCAGAGAGAGGCAAGGAGATGCGGTTATATGAGATTCATGCTAAATAATATACAGAATTCGACACTGCATCTCATTTCTCAAAATATAAATATGCAAAGCTTTAGAAGTTAAGCAACTCATATTTTTTCATACTAGTGGGATAGTAGTCAGTAAGGGTCCATTTACAAAGGCCAATAAATTGCCCAGAAAGAGTGCCAGTCCTGGATATAGGCAGCGATGCTTCTTCATTTTCTTTGAATACAACAATGATTGGCGGAGGGGGAGGGTGTTAGAATGTAGAGTGTTCATTCTCCCTGCTATCATACACTTTCATTTGTCGGTAGCACATCCCCTGTTTACACAAGTGAGTATGGTACTGACCACTGATAATTTTGAAGTCAAATAACACGGGTTGAAATGGCAAATCAAAAATTTTCATTTTGTCATTTGATCGCAAAGTGGTAATCGGGAACATTTGTTCAGAGATTGTCGACTCGTGTAAAAGGCCTTGAATTCTGAATTCCAATGTATAATGTGCACTAAAATGCTCCATTACACAGGTTGAAGCCACCATTGCCTTGGAACAGCCAACAGTTGGGGAGCTAAATGCATGGTCTTGAACCAATTGTAGGCAAACACTCCCATGACTAATTTATTAAGTCCTACAGTAGCCCTACTTTAGGTCTGATGTTTCTCCACATTTATGGTTTAACCACAGCACATAGAAAATCTTCTAAAATGAGTTTCTGTGATTTTGAGTTGTCCTAAAAGAATTTATTAATGAACCCAAGAAATATCTATTTGGAGCTGCCAATAGCTGGGGTCTTGATGAATTGTAGGGAAACACTGCATCAAAGGGATTCTATCAGCACAGAATATGACTGTTCAAACCAAGTACCGGTGCTCAATGCACCCTTGGGGTGGTCAAACATTTAAGTGCACCTTCCTACCTCCTTGTTTTCCCTCTATCTCTGCCCTTCTCTATGAAGTCATAGCTGTTAATGAAAAAAAGAGAATGGGGTGGAGATTCAGCAGAAACAAGAAGGTAGGAATGTGCACTTAAATGTTTGGCCACACAAAAGTGCACCGAGCACTTATACTTGGTTTGAACAGTCATTCTGTGCTGACAGAGTCTTTTTAACCCATACTTTAAGTTCTGTAGTACCCTTGGTAGGTCTGATGTTTCTAAGCATTGGTTTAACCAGGGCTGTGGAGTTGGAGTTGAAGTCATGGAGTCAGTGTCCATTTTGGTGGAGTCAGAGTTAGTATAAAATGGACCAACTCCGACTCCTAAAATATATCCTGATCTAAGGATCTAGGTTTTTAGTTGAGATAAATCTGTGCTGCCCTTTATGTACATGCTCAGTAGTGAGGCAGTGCTGTGGAGTCGGAGTCAGGGAAATTGAGAAGTCGGAGTCGGAGGTTTGGCTTCCCGACTCCACAGCCCTGGGTTTAACCACAAGAGATAGGCAAGTTATGTTTATCTCACATCTTCTAAAATGGGTTTCTGTTAATTTGAATTGTCTTAGGGGGATTTATTCATGAAACCAAAAAAATATCTCTGCTTAGTCTAAACTTTAAAGTCTTGCATAGAATATTTCTTGGCAAGAAAAAGATAGCGATGGGAACATTGTGAAATTTTTGAAATTTGTTATCTAGTAATCCATATTTTTAATGCACTGCGACTTTGACATGTCATATAAAAACAAACACTCAGTAAAGTAGACAATTTTTCAAACTCGCACTTTGCAAAATTGACCCAGTCATGTGGAAAAACATTGGCTTGGTCCTGTATGTGCTAAAACCCCTCATAAGTCCAGAAGTGATTGATGAATTAAAAAAAAAAAATAGGGCGAGTTCTGTAAGTTTCCAGGTGGCTGCAGTCTGATCTGCTCCGATAATGGAGTGCTTGCATCTATGATAGTTAATTGTACTAGATTACTGTTTGGCATCCAACCAAGCAACTGGCCTGGGGACAGATCATTTTATTTAACAGTTCATCAGCAGCCCCTCACCAACATGCCAGCACGGGGAGACCATTTAATGTTTGAGAATATATGATGATCAGAGTTTGTGTTTATTTAGTTGAGCCGCACAGGTGACTGATAATTGCTACAGACTAAAAAAGATTATTAATCCCATAGCAATACATAACAAAAATAAGATTACAAACATAAGACTGCGAGTAATTACTTTAGCAATCTTATGAAGGTTAATTGTAATTTGTAGATTACCTTCATTATTTGGTTATCTTATTGTGGATTACTGTGATTTACTGAATATACGTTTGGAAATTTCCATTCTAAAATTAAATTTCTGTAATGAATGTACTTATAGATAGCTTCTATACAATTTTATGACCCCTAATTCACCCAAGCATCTTACCAAATATGTAAGAAAAGAAAGTTCCTTTGTACTAAGAAATCTCTTGCTCCTGTTTTATTAATTACGCATGCCAACTTTTGGAAGTGGTTGAACCAGAAATTTTATAGTATGGTGTGCAAAGTGGTGCCAAAATGTTTTGCACAACATGCTGTCATTTTAGAGACCATACCTCTTCTAAGTCTCCGTTTCAAGCCCCTTTAATGAGAATGTGGAAGTCAGAGCTCCTTCTGAAGAGGAACATCTGAAGTAACAAACAGGAACTGTTCCAGAAGTGCTTCTTAGTTTCAAGTGAGTTTTGCAACACTCTTCCGGGAATCTAAAAATCTTTTTCAAGTAGTCTCCTGTATTTTCTGAATTATTTGGCATGTTATTAATACAGCATAGTCACCAAATATGAGATGTGCTTCAAGTATTATGAAAAAATGGTACTTATAATGTAAAAGATGTATGTGATCATACTTAAAGTGCATAAAATAATAGCGGTTCTACATATTGCTAAACTACTCAGCCTACATCTATTGCAAAGGGCAACATGGTGGAATGAGATTTAGCACTGTTGACCTGATGTAATAGGTTTCTCGGTTTTAATCTGACCTACAGTATTATTTCCAAGGAGTTTGCCTGTTTCCATGTGTTGTTTGGGTTTTCTCTGGGCACACTGGTTTCCTCCCACACTCCAAAGCCATGCATATACTGTATATATATTATGAAAGGTGTAACTGTGCCACGGTGACTACATAGGTTATACTTAGTCACCAGAAAACATTTTACCCTCATGTCATAATTAGCTGAAGAACAAGTCTAAACAAATGACAACATTGTAATGTCCAGTAAAAGTGTTTCTTCATAGCATTTCCTACCCTGAGAGAACACAGTCACTAGTTCCGCTGGATGAGCGTTATTTCATGCATTTCATAATCCTTAGACTCTCAAAGTTTCAAGGAAAAAAACTTATGTTTTCAAGGATGAACAAAAAATGTAGCATCTGAAACGTCCAGAATTGCACTGATTGTTAGTAACACCAAATGGTTTAATCAAGTAATGATATTTGGCAATATTCTGCATTTTTATTCCTGAATACAATGTATATCTTAGGACTGTTTTATGATGAAATATGCAAACTGTACGCTAGTCTCTGAACTTGACGCACAGCTCTGGAATCTGACTGATTGCTTAGGTCACACTGAATAGACATATAGGATGAATGTAAATGTGCTCCAGTAGGTTATATGTCAGTAAAGCCCTCTAATACTGGAAATCTTCATAGGGAAAAGTACTTTTGTGATGTTTTTGGCAAAGTGATCCCAATGAGACTATCTATGTCTGATTATTTTGCTTCCCTTATCCTTTTGTTACAGTGGGACATGTGCCTTAGTATATTATGCTGAAGTTACTCTACAGATATGTAATGCTGGTCAAATTATCTTTAAAATATGGGTCTCTGGAAAGGGGAATATTTCTACATGATATTATCTGTGATTTGCATACACATATTTTGTTGCAGTCATAACAATGTGACATGATTATTGTATAAATTTCAAAGTACCCCATGTAATCTGAAAACCCCCATAGTACCATAAAGTAGGAACTGCTAAACCATTGACTCAATCTTGTCACCATATCCTGTGTTAGTGGATGACACCGGGATTGATGTTCGGAATGTCATCCTGCAGGAAGAAGACTTGTCAGTCAGAAGGTGGTGTAATCACTAGCTTGACCTAAGCCAGACCCCTGGATGAAGGATTCCTTGTGAAACGCGCGTCAGGAGCAGTGGGTCCCTGGATCTCCCCCCCAAGGTATACCTCCCCATCCTTTTACAACTACTCTTATTTTGTTGGTATATTGGTTCTTTGCTGTTTGGTTTGAACATGGCTATATTATTTTTTCTTTCCCACCGTGGCATTAATTTTGTCACCATTACCAATTAGTTTATCATCTGGTTTGATGCTACTACATGTTTTATATTTGATATATGATATATTTATCTGGACTCTGGGTGTTAAATATTATGTTGTTCAGGTGTCCCCACCTTCAGCCTCACTGATTGCTGTCTCAATTTTATATGTCTTTACATACATTACAATTGTTGGAATAAAGCTTTTCTAATTATTTTTCTGGTCTTTTGGTCTGTTCTATTGGTACTATAAGCTAGGCTCTGCAACAACTGAAGGCGGGACTGAGTTCCATCATGTCCCACCTACAAGTGTTGAGTACTCACACAGTCAGTACACAATAAGTGTTGGTTACTCACAGTAAACAGTACACAGTGTCTGGCACTCACAACACAGGACACAACAAGTGTTGAGTACTCACACAGACACCAGAGTGAATATGAGGCAGCAAAAACGCTTAAAAAAAGCTTAGTAATATGTGCCCCATGGTCCCCAATGATAATCTGCATGTGCTGTGCACATGCTATGGAAATTTCCGCTGTGGGTTATCATTGCGGAAAAATACGCAGCATGTCCATTAATTTTGCGGACACGCAGCGTAATCGCCGCCATTGACTTGCATTGGACCGCGTGACATCCGCATCACTGCATCTGCACAAGCAGATACCACACGGTTCAATGTGCGGATGGTACCCAGGTCTGGAGGAGAGGAGACTCTCATCCAGACCCGAGTACCATAGAAGCTGTAAAAAAAAAGAATTTCAAATAAAAAATAAAGATTATACTCACTTTCTGATGTCCACCCGGTGTTTTCTGCCCTCTGTCTGGTCTGCTGTATGGGTCGCGGTGTTGTGAAGGACCTGCTATGACGTCATTGAGTCATGTGACCTGACACATGACTCAATGACGTCACCGCAGGTCCTTCACAACACCGCGAGCCGCTTAAGACACCGGACGCAGCAGAGAAAACACCGGGAGGACATGGGAAGGTGAGTTTAATCCTTTTTTTTATTTTTTACCATTCTTATTCTTTTTTTTTAACTAACTTGGTCACACTACTATAAATCCATGCCGGTTGCATGGATTTATATAGTGTGAACAAGTTGTCAAGCACTTTTCCAAGTGATGCTAAAATCGCTTGGAAAAGCGCTTGATAACCCGCATGTGGAAATGCATGCAAAGACGCTTCACAAATGCTTCTACCTGGCGGGAAAAACGCATGTACAATCCGCATGCGTTTTTCCTGCCAGGGAGAAGCGGAAAAAATATGCAGCATTTCTGCATTGTGGGCACATAGCCTCAGTGTACAACCTTCATCATCATGGTAAGGAACAGGCTGGTGCCTCCATTGTTTAAATTACATCTGGTAGCACTGAGCCATCCAAGATCTCAAGTCCACTCCAAATAGCCAAAAATGCTCAGTGGAAACCTTTGCCTTCAGCTTTTAAAGAGGCAGGATACTTTTTTAACCAATGGTATGCCGGTTGGTCAATTTACTACTATAAATAATGTCATTGCACTGGTTACTGTGATGTCAGTAGTCAATATCTGAAGTTCCTAAGGTGATCCTAGCCCATGACTAAATTCTTCCGTCTATTATTATTACCATCTTTTATAACTAATTCTAATACATACTTTGCCTGTTCAGGATGTATTGTTTTATTACCTTAGTTTTACATCACATTCCTGTGGACCTCCTCTCATCTAACTCTAAACTTATTGGCATGAACATAGGACTGCTATGTATCTTCAGGAAAACTTGTGTAGTGAAATACTTTATAACGCATGTTCTGTGGACTTTATAACTACACAGAGGTTTTCATCTTGGTTCTTGGATTACCAACTTTATGAAAAAGAAAAGACTAATTTATTTTTTTAAAGTATTTTAAACACACACTAACATTATTTGGATATGGGCCAGGCGAAAAAAAAATCCATCAGAACACATGTTACCAGTAACCACTATTGAGTTTAAAGTAAAAAAAAATGTAATACTAAACTTTTTGGCACTGAAACTCTTGGCATGGTGTCAGAGATTCATAGCAGAGAGGTATAACTTTCTCAAACATACATGCAGTCCTATTCATTAATGATTTATTTTACAATTAATAAATAGCTTTCTTATGTTCAGAAAACTGCTGCCAAACTGTAGCTGAGCTGTACTAGATATATATTAGATCTTGAAAAGGATTAATTGTTTGCAGTCCATGATACCTGTTAGGTCGATAAAAATCAATGCCTCTTTTCCCTTGGGTTTTCTGTTCTAAAACATATGAAAACTTATTAAAAGCTGAAATAGAATGGTTTATACCAAGCTATAAGTTATTCTGTTCAAAAATGCCATGACTAGTAAGTAACATACACAGGAAACCATATGTATAAATATACATACCATGCCTTCCTATCTTAGTTGGCAAGGGAACACGTACCTTAAAAAACTTTAATGGGGCCCTTGGAGAGGAGAATGACTAACTCAGGTTGGCCTGATCAAGTTCCTCCATGCATATTGTGAACCAGTACAGCTTTTCAACTCTCACCACAGCCCCAAATTGTGACTATACCACATGTGAACAAGGAGAGGATTACCTATGTGTTCTCTTCTCTATTAGATATAAAAAAAGAAGTTACATTCAATACCACCTATATTTTACAACGATTTGCGGATTGACTCAACTGGTTAAGGATTCTCTAGAAAGACACTAAAATGGTTGTCAATCCCTTTTTTTTACCAGGAGATCAGACTGGTCTAAAAATTAAAATATGAAGACACCTCAACTTCTGATCACTCATTGCTCCTCCACTGCAATAGCTGGGTCTCCTACTGGTCTCCTATCATCCTCTTCTAGCACAAAGAGGCATGCAACCACTGTGCCAATCATTGGACAAAGTTTGTGACATGCTAGTCACTACTGAAGCCACTTTCTGTGCCAAATATTTTATCTGTATAGTTTCCCATGGATGGGTGTCTTAGTTGGGACCCTGTCCTTCTCTGTCCTTATTCACACTGATGTTGTTTTAATCAAAGTAAGATTTTAATACTAGAGACAGGTTAGGACCATCCTGATGGGTACACCTTGACATGGTGGGATGGCTGTTTTGCATTTTTGTATCAAAATAGTGTTAACAAAGTACCCTATGTTATTTACAAGTACTATTACTTTTTATTTATTTACTTACTAAGGTGTAAGAATTGTGACTCACTAAGAGGATGTTTAGTGGCTTGAACCAACACCAGTAGAGGGTCATCTTTTTGCTATCTACTATGGAGTCACCTTTCCTGAAGTAAGTCTACTTATCCCAGTAGAGGCTTTGTATTGATTGAAAAAAAATGTTAAAAAAAAGCTGATTAAACAACAAAAATATCAAGAAGAACAGGAAAAAGAATGTGTTAAACTTTCCAATTAATGACAGAACATTATTAGACTATTTACAGTTGAAAGTCTGAAGGCGAAAATATTTTCATACTGGATATATGTAATACAAAGTGAGTTCTTTACAATCTGTGTTCCACAAAAGATTAATTATACATCATTATGTATGTAGAAATGCAGGCTAAATCAAATTTACAATCACAACCTTTTTTTTCTGTCCAAAGACATTATTTTAATACTAGTTTTGATTGAAACAGCTGGAGGGAACTCTACATTCTGTACCTGCAAGACCAGTTAGATAAATGAGTTAAGACTGCAATTATTCTGTAAAAACTGTTTTGAAAGCAACCTTTTTAATTAAGTCTAAAATATATCACACAGATGTATGTTATGTTTCTCTGTTCCATTGAAAACCTAATGCATCTGGAAAAATTAATTATGGATTTATTTGGTAATATGAGGAAATGCAGCTTCAAGCAACAAAAAAAAAATCTTGATTTATTTCCTTCTCTAAACTTAACTGTATTTCGACTTCGAGTAAACATTTGCAGTTTGCTAGGACTAGATAACTGTTTGCAATTTCAATTTATTTTTTTATTATAATTCTAATTTCCGTCAACCAATGGATGACTGATTTATACCTATATTCACTTAAAGGCATTATGATTTCCCTTTATGATCATAGTCACAGTTTCATTGAAGCAATTGGGCCCAGAGCAAACCAGAGACATAAGATTTTTATCAGGCCTCCAGACACACAACTGATCAGTTGTTCGACTATGCTATTAACAAACCTTTACAGACAAACATGACCAGATACACTGGGGTGGAGCTAAAGCCCCCCATATACGTTAGACTAATGTTGGCTGAACCCACCGGTATCAATGGTCTAATGTGTATAGTGGCCTCCTGGCTGTCCTCCCAACAGATGATGCTGGGCAATGGAAGAAACCAGCATGTCGGATTTCGGCTTCTGATCATTTTGTTTTTTAAGAGATAATCTGCCACCAGAGATATCGGGTGGCAGCTGCCTTATTGCTATTCCTATGTATGGGAGAGTCTGAGTAGATCGTTTCAGGCCAAACGAACCACTGAACCATCGTTCCCCTGACAGCTATATAAGTATATGGGTGGCTTATGGAGGCACCTCTCCGATAACACCCTAGTGGCTGATAATCAGATCAAGGTTATGATTATTGGTTGCTTGCATGAAAACATGGGACCAAATAAAAAAGTAAATCAGAAAAAAAGGTGTGCTTTTTTCCCCAGAAACATATTCACTATTGTCTAGTGTCTGTGTATAGAATTGCAGCTCAACCCATTATTCGCTAGAATGGGACTGAGCAGCAATCATCTGATATCCCTTACAAATGTTAACATGAAAACTTGCAGCCTAAAAAGAGTTGCCTAATGATCTATATTCAGGAGTGTACTACTCCCAAGCTTCCTGGGTTTCTGCTTGCTGGAAGATAGTGTGATTGATTGATAGTGTGGATCACAATCATCGCTGGACTGAACTGTGTGCTCTGCAATGCTGCAAGTCAAGGCAGCCTTGCATGGTAGAACTGAAGCAGAATGGGATAGAGAGCTAATAGTGCACTCCAATTTTCCTGGCCAACTTCAGACCAATGATTACAAGCTCTATATAAATGAGCTTATATGCACCACTTTTTTGTCTAGGAGATGGGCCACCACTAAGAGCACAACGATGGCCGGTAACATAGTCAATGAGCAGTTTAACAAAAGAACACAAAATCAGGGATCTGAAGAGAATAGAGGCTCGTAGAAATAGCAAGTAAGTTGCAAACTTGCCTAATTTCTCACTGTACCATTCTCTACCTTTCAACATTAGAATATGCCTTTAAGTGATGCTTTCAGTTTTCTGTAGGTTGACACAATATTAGCTGCTACTAATATACCCAATAGATGTATAAATCAGAGGTCTAAAAATGTATGGCAACCTTAGAATTTCCTAATGGTTAACAGGTTAATTATTATGGCCTCCTTAAAGGTAGGGCTGTCAGGGACTAAAATTTTTATATGGCATATATTAGAATATCTGTGATTTTAGCTATATATGAGAGCCGAAACACCCCTTCTAGTTCACTAATTACTTATGTTTAGTTTAAAAATGTCTCAGCTAGCTTATTGAGGAGGTATTGTACAGGATGGACCAAGTGTGACGTTGTCTTAATCCTCAGCAAATATGTACAAACCATCTAAACAAAATCTATGACTTGTATTGATGTTTGGCTTTGTAAATAGCGTAGAATGTTTTTATGACTATAAAACCACCCAAAAGTTTAAAACTCGGCAAGATAATATAACTAGGGCAGTCGTGTACATAAGTAGCCTATATAGTAATGTTTTTAGTGAAAGCAATCCTAATCAAATGCATGTTCCAATTTAAAATAAAATTAAAAAGATCATACCAAAAAATCCACTTGCTAGAATCCCAGGAATATTTTGCCGGAGGGGTAAAAGAATACATTACATTATTAAGAGGCATTGAAAATACTGTTTAAAGCGGAGTTATCTGATCGTGGCTAAGTCTGTTTCTTAACATCTGATTATTGAATCTGATAATGTAACCCACAGTAAAGTTTATCTTTTGCTGGTCAGAATTCATCAGAGGCATGAAAAAGTTTAAAAATCAGTAGTAAAAAAAATGTGGAATAAAGTAAAAGAAGTACATTACCCGTCTACCAGACACACACTATAATGTGGCTTTTTCTTGCCTAATGTATATTCAATTTACTACCCAAGCGATGGCTTATTGGTGCCCACCCAGCAATCACCCTAAATTCTACAACAGACCCAACCTCCAGAGCTTAGCTACACATTATATAAAAGTATAAAACTGGTATATTATTATTGGATTAGATGTAAACATATACAAACTGATTTTCCATTTCCACTGCCGTGAGATCCAAGTGATTAAGATTTTAGTGTTATCTCACTTTAGAATTTATAATAAATAAGGCACAGATGAGCTTTCAGCATCTTAAAACTAAATTATACAGATTAAAATATGTAAACATAAAATGGACGCGTTCCATTTGCATATTATATTTCGCTCTTAAAGTTGATGTTGAAGATTAAGGGTCAACGTTAAATCCTCACTATCCTAATCCCTAACATTACAAAGACGACCATGAGTGCATGTCTGCTCTACTAAATTACCTAGAAAGAAAGCAAATTCCGGATGAAAAGGGAAGCATATTTATATTATAGTGATTTAAAATCTGTCGCCTAAACACATCTCCCCCCCTCTATCCCTTGACCTAAATTGCACACTAAAAGCTTGCATGTCTGAAAATGGGCAGCTAACAATTTGAGACAATCCAGAGATTCTTTGCGTATGCAGAAACAATGCCAACAGATTTTCTGGCTACAGTAAACACTGTCTAGTTCATATTTTGCAGAACCAAGTCATGGTCCATAAAATATAGCTTCTCCTTTTTGTTCTTCCTAATTGTTTAGTGAGTAATCTTTCAGCTTTGGAGGAAACGAAAGCTTCCTAATGTTTCTCATAATAAGAACAACCTCAAATTTCAATACATATATATCTATGAATGCAATACTTATTGGTTTAAAGGGAACCTGACAGCTGATTATTAGAAACTGGCTGTAGAATTTCAGCCACAGATGTTTGACTCTGAAATGCTGCGATGTTTTAGAGAAGCACAGTTTAAAAGCAGCCAGGAACCGAGCTGCATGGAAGACTAGTTGGAAAAGCGGGTCCCCAGCAGCATTTCCCCACCCACTCGCCTTGAGTGACAGGTCTCTCCCTGCATGCAAACAGAAAAAACTGACAGTACTTCCAATACAAGAAATAGGTGTGAACAGGTGCTTACTAGGAGAAGCTACCTCCATATACAATTAACAAATAAAGTAGTACACTGCAACGTTAAGTATGTAAACATGAAGTATGAAATATGAATAGCATTACTGCTGTAGAAAATAGAAATAAATTAGAAATCTTAGCGCATAAATTGGCCAATTCATGTGTACCTGACTGCCGCAGTAAGGCGTTTATCAGTGCCAGGACCCTACCAATGTGAATACCTCTCTAAGGGACATCTGTCTGCTTATGTGTGGGAAAATAGGAGCTTTGACTGAGCACTCCACCTCTATGCCGCAGGTGGTTTTAATTGCAGTAGGATCTTACATACTTCATGTTTACATACTTAGCGTTGCAGTGTGCTACTTTGTCTCCCTGCATGCAGGTATAGGGAGAGACCTGCAAGTACATACATGGCTGAAATCCTACAGCCAGTGTCTGATACAAGCAGCACATATCAGCTGGCAGGTTCCCTTTAAGCTTAAAAGTATTGCATTGCTATATATTTGGGCAGCATGTTTCAGCTGTCAGGTCATTCACACAAGTATTTTTGATCAGTATTTGATCAGTGTTTGTATGCCAAAACCAGGATTGTCTCCAAAACACAGAACTGGTGTCAATCTTTCAATTATGGTTTTTCTGTTTGAGTGCCACTCCTGGTCTTGGCATACAAATACTGATGTGTGAATGAGGCCTAAGTTGGTAAACCCTTAAAGAGAACCTGTCCTATTAAAAATGTAGTCCAATCTGCGAGCAATATTTTATGAAACCGATGCACCTGAACACATTGATGTATATTTTTGTGTAACTGATGCAATGTAACATGTACATTATACATTTAAATCCCTACTCATTCTTGGTTTGGGAGTCCAGAAGGTGGTCTTACACAGTGATTGGCAGTTATCTCTGCATGCATACTCATACAGGGAAGTCTTTGAATCATTGCGTAAGACCGCCTACTGGAATCCTAAATTGAAAACAAGCAGGGATTTAAATAAAGAGAAAAATTGTTAGACTGAATTAATTCCCACAAATATATATATATCAATCCGCTTGGCTCCTGCCATCATTGCACTTAGAACCTGATAGGTTAACTTTAAAAAATATCATTGTTAAAAATTCGAACAGAAAAAAACAAAAAGGCCAGAGTGTTTTTTTTGTTTTTTTTTAAGTGCATTACCAAAAAAAAAATTCTGATTTTAGATGAAAATATCAGTCTCTTAAATACAATGTCATGTGCACATACTGTATAATGAAGAGTTTTAGGCACTGCTGTGTTTTTTAAAAATATAAGGACAAAAGTGGGCCGTGTCTGTTTATTGTGTACAAAAGGGTACGTACCAACAAAATTGCCTAAGAGAATAACATTGAGAAAGTTCTAGTACTTCTGCCCAATTAGGATCAATCATTAGTGATTGTTTACTTGTAACTATTGCGACAAGCTTAGCATTTTAATAAAAGCTATTATTCTAGAAAACCCTGTGAATTCTCATCTACAAAAAAAAAAATGAGCATGACCTAATGGTTTAATATTTAATAACGCTATTAAATAATCATTCGCACTTTGCCATTAAGAATTTAAAAATTGCAGACTGGGAAGAAAAAAATGACACTAATTTCAGACTGTTTTTACTCATTATACATTGAATTTATGTAGCCACAAGTTAACAAGTGAAAACTTGTTAAATTTCAAAAGGAGTCTAAAACGTAAACCAAACAATGAATATTTTCTAGAAGGTTTAATCCCATATCGTCATCCATAGTAATATCCACCACAAATACCTGAACTATGTGTTGCCTTTTCCTGCATATTTATTGGTTGTAATAAACCTTTAAGGGCCTGTAATTGTTTGGGTATTTAAAGGGACACTTAAAACATAATGTGACTTTAACTATAAAGAGGAGATAATAGTCCCCTAAATTAGATATATGATCTATGAATTTTTCAGAATTGAAATTACAAAAGGTAAAAAGCTTTTTTTTCTCCTCCTGGAAGACACCATGTGAGAACAAAAGATCACACTTCCTACTAAAGTGCTGGAATACTTTAAAGCGCCCGTATTCACTACATGTTGAACATAATTTTCCTTTTGATTAATTGATCCTTTGCTTTTCTAGTACTAAAGGAAGAAATTGTATTGCCAATGCAAAACAGAAAGGTCTGAAAGTGAATAGATGTCTCAGTGTAGATTTTGGTGGAACACTTAACAGATGTGAAGGCGCATACTATGACAACTAGGCCAACTTGATTGCAGGGCATATTTTCACTTGTCCAGGAGTGGTGGGCACCAATGTAAAAGTCCTTAAGAAACTCTCTATTCTGGCTATCTCTAATATGATGACCATACAGCATTTAAAAAAAGTGGACATCACCTTTAAAGGGAAGCTATCATCAGAAAATGACCTATTGTTTAAATCAGGTTTTTGTGTTATATATATATATATATTTAAAAAAAATGTTGAAAATGGTTTGTGTTTTTTTGTTTGCAAAGCACAATCTGTATTAATAAAAAGTTAAATTTTTCCATTTTTACACTGGCCACTGGGGCTTTGTTTAGACCCTAAATTCCTACTGTTTCAGGAAACAACACATGTAGGTTGACAATTGTCACAGCAGTCCCTATCTTTTGTATTGATGCATCTAATGAGCCTGTGTAAAGGTCAATGCGAAATAAAAGGGAGCACGGTCAGCTGTGACATCACTTTTTGTAAATGGTGGATCCTGTTTTATCAGCTGTGTATAAAGGTGTTAACAATAATTGTAATCCTGCCTCTAATGATAAGGAGTCTTGCTGTAAACTCTTCCTGGATGGACAGAAGGCATGAGTCTACAAAAAAAAAAATCCCAGTAGCTAGTGTGAAAATTACAAAACAACAATTTTTTTTATGCTATTCTATGTACAGAGCTGTTGCCAGCCAATGTAATACTGTCTCTAATGATAAGGAGCCTGCTGAAAACTGTTCCTGAAAGGACAAGAAGTATGAGTCTAAAAAAGCCCCTGTGGGGGGCAAGATTACGATTTTTGTTCTTAAATAAGGTTATGATATGAAAAAAAATAGATTGCCAACACTTTTTAAAAATATATGTAGTACAGAAATTGTGATGATAGCTTCCCTTTAAGCAGTTGATGTTGGTTTCAAAATTCTATCCTGTACACAAATGTTTTGACTGTGCATTCTTAAATATAAAAATGTATTTCCCATGTAAACAATATGTATGAAAGTTAGTGATCAGCTAAAGCAACAACCTTTTTTTAATGAGACACCGGATTTTAATTTACTTTCAAATAACATGCTGTTTATTTTTCCTTGATGACTATGTTTATCTGATGGACCTTGTGCCAGGTATATATCATGGTATGTGCTCATTTTCCTGGAATGTGAAAGTTTAATCATGGAGTCTCGGTGCACTTCACAGCTTCTAATTTTGGCTGTGTCACAATTAACATAGAGGCTTGAAAGATTCCTTTTAGATAACTAGCAATTAGACAATTAACTCAGTAATAGGATATGCACAGGTGGCTGGGGCAGATGGATTTCAGAAGCATTTATTAAAAACAGGAATATTAAAATCACGACTAAAGAGTCATAAAGCAACGCAAATAGTCCCAATTTTGTGGTATTGGCTTTGACCAACATGTATTTTAGATCTTATTTTATGATGGCAAGACCCAAAGCAGTTAATGACATGAGAGTTTGATTGCTGAGATATTTTATAGAACCTGACTATAAATAAGGTAGATTTTAGAACTAATTAGTATAAAAGCAGTAAATGACATAAAATAATAGAATGGCTAGAACTTACCTATTAAATCCTCTGCCTCCCAGTGTCACCACTAAAGTACTTCCTTATAGTCTCATGATGGCTATAGCTGTATTGTCCACCTAAGAATCACTACTGAGGTCAGTGATTGGCTGCAGAGGTAACAATGTTAGACCTCTGCAGGGTTACATGGCGCCTACATGTTTAGACTCCTGAAGGTGACCTCTGCAGGAAAGCGATCCATCAAGGAATCAAGGAACACTTGAGTGGCCGCATTGGAGTGTAAAGTGGATATGTTGTGTATTGGCATTTTTATTTTCTAATATAAGTTAATAGCTTTTTTAGAGAAGACAAAGGCGGGAACTCTAGTACCACCTTTTGGAAGTAGCAACTGCATTTGTAGACACATGTATGGGTGTGTTTGCTCTTCATTGGGACAGCTGGTTTGGCTGTGTGAGAGGCTACTGGAGAGTTGTCTTAGGGGTAAAGCTTCTCCTTGTACAGATTCTGGTTTCGGTTCTTATGCTAAGTCATGTGGCAAAGCTCTTTTAAGAGTCAATATTGACTTTTAGGGTTGCTACTTCCAATAGGTGGCACTGGAGTTTCTGTCCTCTTCATCTTTGGCTATTTACATTTTTAATTTCCAGGAAGTTAAGTCTCATTACACCAACTTGGCACTCACCACAAGGAGAAACTTTACCCTTTAGGCCTTAGGAAACTTTAACCCTTAGGCCTCCTGTGTTTTTACATCATATTTTACATGACTCATGGTGGCTCATGATGGTTTTGTCTTTTTGGTTTAATTTAAAGAACACACAACATTCAAATGAAACATAAAACAGGTATAAAGTACATTGCACAATGTATCACTACATGATATTTGTGCAGTGGCCAGTGTTTAAGTTGCAAATAGATGGCACACAGACCTGTCAAGAAAGAGTGAGCAAGCAACTACTTGTACAAAGGCAAATCAATATAGTAACTGGCATTGACTATTACCTAAGCAGCTAAAAGTGTAATTATTTTTGGGCACTTCATGTGTTCCATTGATTTTAAACTTGCTTTAAAATAAAAGAGAAAGCTGCATTTTCTAGGCACGCAGATTTCCAGAATAAACTCTACTATTAATGTGCTATATGTCTTCAGCTGGAGATAAACACGGCATGTTTGTATGTTGCTCAGTACGATGTTGATTGATTGACCAAAAAAAACCCATAGCAATTCACTTGGAACCAGTTAAGTTTTATAGAGGCAAAAAAACCCTTGCCTTTAACTCTATAACTACTCATAGGCGAGGTAGGTTGTTGACATTAAATGGAGAAATATATAAACCAGCGGTAGTCTTAGGAACATTGAAGAAATTAAAATAATTAGATAAAATGAATAACTCTAAATTAAAAAAACTTACGTATCTTTCATAAAACTAACTTCACTACTGAAATTAATTTGTTAGTCTCTTTCAGTAAACAGTTATTAAACAAAGAAAACAGATATTTAAGAAGTATTATATAATTGATACAGTTGAAAAAGACATGTCCCCCAAGCTCAACGGTCCCCAGTGCGGCTATTGATTAGCTAAGATTCGTGCAATGCCATGTGTGCAACGTGATGAACAAATGACATGTTGCCAGTCCTCATGGTTCAAATACTGTACTGGGGGCACCAGAAGATAAGAGATTCATGGGCCTCCCATTGAGCCACAAGGCACCACTGACCTGGATGCTGAACTGGAGTACCGTGAATCGATCCTCTCATCTTTAACTGCAATCCCAAAGTGTTGATCCAAAGGAAGTGTATGAAACAGTTGGTACTTGTCTAAACCAAGTTGGAAAAAATTGCTTTCTGACTCCAAATATGAAGCTCAGAATGAATCTATGTATCACCATCTTATCCCCAGTAATTTAGTTCCCATAACTTGTATTATATCTTCTGTTGACTGGAACACGTCTTGATGACCTAGTCCAAAAATATTTTCATGCCACAATCTACAAAAAAAAGGCATGATGGACAGCTGGTCTGATTTATCATATACCTAGCATTTCATGCAAGGCCTACCGTCATTAATGATCATGTAAATATTGAGTACATGGACACCTCCATCTCCTGGTCACTCCAAGTTCACTTTCTTTTCAACAAATAGACTGCATTCATGACCCAAGAAAGAGCAACATATGGCTATGTTTGTTTTAGCCATTGTATATGACGCGCCCCCTGGGCCGCGTGGGGAACCCAGAACCGGGCCTCTTTGTGGGATGCTGGGGGTGGTAGTCTCAGTGTGGCGGCGACCCGGTCCGTGGCTCAGGGTGGTCAAAACAGTGGCAGTCTTAGTGTAATAACAAATGTCCGACTACGCCACCCGTGGATTGCGGTCAGTGGGGACCGCCACTGCGCTGCAGACCGCTGAGGCTGATGTTGTAAGCGCAGCCAAGTATGGGATAACTCCCCACGGGAGGAGTATAGCCTCACGGCAGCTAGTATGGATGATGGGAGTGATGGTGTGAGCGTCCCAGTACAGATGGTGCTGGTGCGGCGATGAAACACAGAGACGTGGGGTTGCAGTTTCCAATGCTTTACTCACAGTTGTTATTCGTATCAATCCTGCAGGCGATGACTGCCCAAGCCGTGCTGCGTCCACCAGGCAGGGGACTCGACCAACTCCCAGGCAATTCCAAAGCGTGGCACAGGGCTCCCTTCTCTTCCCTACTCTGGCCGTCCTCACCAGTGACCCACCTTTGTCCAGCTTCCTCGGGCCTTCTATTGGCGAAACCTATCTCCGGTTTCCCTGACCCTATATGGTATGCTTTCCTGGTGGATGTAGTGAGGGGTCGCACCAAGATGTGGTCACAACCTCTGGTCTTTGGCTGAGGAATCTGTTGCCTCCACCAATTTGGGTTCCGGTACCCTGCTCTGCCAACCCTTCACCGGCAATCTCCTGGGCCTTTGGGGTTCCCTCTGTCCTCGTGTCTCTGGGCCTTTCTTGATGTTCTTGTTCCTTTCTTACTTTCCTTTCTGTTCCTTCTTCTCTCTCTCTCTCTCTGGCCCCGGCCTCCTGACAAGGCCTGCCTGGGGAGCAGTGCCCATGCAGCAGCTCTGCTCCTTGTCACTCCTCCTCAGACTGAACTCCTCTCTGAACTCACTCCCCGGACTGAACACTGTTCTAAGATGGTGCCCACCTTATATACCTCCCTCTAGCACCCGAGCCCAGGTGACTAGAAACCAATGGGCTCCTACCTATGCCCGGAGACCCACCCCTATCTGCTCCTACACCACTGGGTTTTCCTCCCCCTCCCCACTCCAGCCAGGGACAGAAGCTGTCGTGCCTGCACTTCTGTGGGAGCACCGTTGAGCTGTCCCTCGGAAATGGGGTGTGTGTGCTGTATGCAGCTAAACGAGTCCTGGTCCACACTTCATCCTTACCCGGGAGTGGAATATCACACCTCTGGGTCGAGGTGCAATACCCCTGTAGCAGCCGAGCCCTCGGGGTGCTACATATATGTGGCTAATTGAAAGTCTTACTTCTGGTTAGTGATCTAATGAAGCAGCAAGAATAATTTAGGTGGTTGGTTGATAAGGTACAAAACTTTCGATTTTTCTGAAGCTCAAGAAACAAATTCTTCATACAATTCCTAATATTCTATTAAACTAATTGTATTTTTTGGCCCAAAAAGTGTTATTAAAAGCTACTATTTTCAATACTTAACTGTGACTGGTAGTTTATCCCAGTGGACTATGTCGGTGTTTCATAAAAAACGAACTACTATTTTTATTGTGTTTTCTTTTACCTTAGATACATTGTAAATTGATACCTTTAACATTCTACTGAGAGCAGCCTGAACGTTGCTGCAAGGATTAAGTTAATTTCTGGTATATATATTCATGTTCTGAGTCTATAGGAAGTAGTAGTAACTCACATGTGATTTTATGATTGTGAGGAGTTCTTCTTTTTATTAAAAGAACTTGTTTGCGATAGGTGACATCAGTGTGTAAAAGGTGCCGGTCTTTTCAGATGTGTTTCAACGTCATATTGCAGTGCACTTATTTTAAGTTACTCTATACACCACATACTTTTTCTAAAGACACCTGTATTTTGGATTATTTTATTTGACTCCCTATGCTCTGCTTATTATAGGCCTTGTGTATGAAGTTTCCTAGTCGTGGAGGGTGGGCTTACACAATTTCATCAAAATAGGTGTCAAGATCAACACATATCTAAACATATAACAGATATACAATTTAAAATAATCCACAATTTAAAATAATCCATATATTCAGTGTTTGCTTAGATCACAGGGAGATTGTTTGCTTTTGAATTGCAGTCACAACAGATTCGCATATGCACATCTTCTTAACTTTGTTAGGAAAGTAGAGAAGAGTGCAGTGGATCCCGGGCGCTGCTGCTGACAAAGGTTAATCCAGGCGGTAAGTATAAAAGCATTCTAATTTATTGCAACGCGTTTCGGATTAGTTTCTGCTACGATAAATTGAAAGTTTTTTTTTTAATACTTACAACCTGGATTAACCTTTGTCAGCGTCAGCGCTCAGAATCCACAGCACTCTTCTCTCCATTTGGTGTACAGAGGCCGAATCTGCAGCCACGATTGGATTATACTTCACTCTTTACGTAGTTGTGCCACGCACTACATGATCAGGTGAGCGACTGACCCTCCAACTCACGCTCACCTGTTGCCCACTGTGTTACACAGGGAGCGCCTCTTGTTTTTTATCTCTCTAACTTTGTTAGGAGGGAGTAACCATCTTTTTTTGCACTCTGTTGCTCATAGAGACAATATATACATTTAAAGATAAGATTCCTGACTTAAATGTTTTAAAATTCATGTAACTACAGTCTGTTTTCATCCCCCATAGAGTCTTCTGTAGGCTGAAATTACAACTGAATTGGTGAGTGGGTGCTGTTTCGACTCTACGCAATAAAGTCCTAAGAATGTATACAGAAATGACTCAGAAATCGGTAATTAGATAATGGATCCAGGTGTTCAGTACAGGTTGGATTGGATGACAACAATGAACAATAGCTCGGCTAGCAACACATACAAAACAGCTTAGTTTCTACACTTAAAATAAAGTTGATTTTGCAGTAAATAATTAAATCAGTATTATGCCACATTCTCTATACTGACAAGTTGTTTCGACCAACTTTTTGGAAAGTTTTGCCATGCCCAATATGTTTGAAGAGTTAATAAAGATTAAATTGGCCTAGAAGTGCCACACCGTTTTCTAATAAAGCTATTTTTAAGGCTTGCTGGTATTTTGACAACATTACATCGTTTGTATAAATTCTTCTTGTCCTCAGCAGAAGTTTGAAATGTGCATAAAAGGGTTTAATTGTGGTTTTGAGCAGGGACTCTGGTTTATATCATACTTCTTTAAGTATCAGATAGACCAAATGTCCCCTTCTGACCATGAAAACACAAATTAAATAAGTGCAAAGTGAATTACAGGGCAGACGTTTTCTTCATAATGCTCGGAGAGTGACAAAACCACAGACAAAGCAAAGCAGACATGTAAAATCTACTGCCTATGTCCCAAGTATTATTCAGCCGTTCCCAAGAGCTTAGGAGACAGGGGAAGAATCGGATTGTTTACTCCATGAAGAAGGAATTTAAAAACTGCCCTCATGCTGTTCACTGGAGTAAGGAGGGAGGACGGGACGGAAATGGAACGATTGTGTGAGTGTAGCTGACAGATATTGTATGCTGCATCTCATGATAGTAGAGTTTATATACATTTCTGTGCATATTTTAGTGTATGTAAACTAAGCTGACTGCCGGAGGGTGATACATTCTTACATGGTTATTCTTATGTATAAAAATAAGCCTTTCACTGGTAAAATGATATCATGATATATCCAAAGTCTTCTTTAGAAGTATACATAAGCAATGCAGAGCTAGTGTGTATTGGCTAAAAGGACATACTGCAGTCAGGATAAGGCCTCATTCACACGTCAGTTTTTGGTCACTATTTCAAACCAGGAGGGGAACATACAAAGAAGAATTATAATTGAAAGACTGACGCCTGTTCTGTGTTTTGGAGACACTCGTGGTTTTGGCATACAAATACTAATGTGGACAACATCTGCAAGGAGTTTGTATGTTCTCCCCGTGTTTGCGGGGGTTTCCTCCGGTTTCTCCGGTTTCCTCCCACACTCCAAAGACATACTGATAAGGAATTAAGATTGTGAGCCCCATTGAGGACAGTGATGATAATGTCTGTAAAGCGCTGTGGAATTAATGGCGCTATATAAGTGAATAAAATAAATAAATGTGTGAATAAAGCCTTAGGCCACATTCACACGTTCAGTATTTGGTCGGTATTTTACATCAGTATTTGTAAGCTAAAACCAGGAGTGGGTGAATAATACAGAAGTGGTGATGTGTTTCTATTATATTTTTCCTCTGATTGCCCCACTCCTGGTTTTGGCTTACAGAAACTGATGTGAAATACTGACCTTATACTGAACATGTGAACGTGGCCTTAGTTATACAAACTGACTGCTTGGCAGTTTCAGTCACTATCAAGCCAGTCAGTACCATAAAGACTCCTTCACTCATCAGTGATTTTTCTCTTACGCAAAAAACGGTCCAAGTTTCATCAGTGTTTTTCATCACTGCCATAAGAGTTTGTTCAGTGTGACGGCTTTTATCCATCAGAGTTTGGGCAGATATTCATAAGATTTTCTTGGATGAAAAAAAAAAAAACCTGATAGAGGTTTCTCAGGCTTCTCCTATCAAAGTCAGTGAAAAACGGGCAGCACTTGGATAGCATCCAATTGTTGTTCTATTTTTCCACTGACTCAGACTTGCATTGGTGAGTTTGCTCCAACACCCGGATGAATATCGGACAAGTCTCCGTGCTTTTGTGTGCACCACTCAGTCCGAGGAATAAAATTTAGTGTGTCTTCTGTATTTTATCCATTTTATACTTTTCCCAATAGACTTTAATGGCCAAGTCTGCTCCAGATTTAATCGCCGAGTCCCAAGGACCGGAGACACTGATCTGTAAAACCGAATGTATGCATTTATTTATTTATTATGCTTACTTATATAGCGCCATTAATTCCCCAGCGCTTTACAGACATCATCATTGCCGTCCCCATCGGCGCTCACAATCTACATTCCCTATCAGTATTTCTTGGGAGTGTGAGAGGAAACCGGAGGACCCAGGGGAAACCCACACAAACATGGGGAGAATAAACAAACTGTTCCCTATTTTTTGTGATAGTTTCTAACAAAATTATTACAATATACCATAAGAGTTGGTATACACAGTGTGACTTGTCAATATATGTGAAGATAGAAAAAAAAAAAAGACTAGGTTTCAAATGTGGGTTGGAAAAAAAAAATCTTCCCCTTCCCAAAAAATCTAGTGGAACAATAGTTATTTTTTATATTCACTACTTCGGATTAATACTTTTATGAGTCTTATACATAACAATATACCGTAGCCCAGCATAGCTACTGTTAAACTTTGCAGTTTACGGTTTTAGAAACTTTCAGAAAAAAAAAACAACAATACCGCAAAACTGTTGGAAAAAGCAAGTAAAAGTCGAATGAGGTCTCTTTCACAAAATCAGGGATTACGGATAGAAGGCTGATCCTTCTGAGCCTTAAGGGTGTTGTGCTGTCTCTCACTTGAAATCCTGGCCGGCGCAGAAACAGGAGGTTAAATGGGTGCCTCGCTCTGTAATCAAATATCACAAGCTCTACTTATCTATTCAATAAACAACGAACGTGAAAAATCAATTAGGAAGCAAATGGCTGAATTGGAAATATTTCTTCACAGATAGAAAATGTCTTCAGTGACATGGCAATTGTAATGCCAGCAAACTATGAAATCCATAGAATAATAGAGTTATTGAATATGTGATACATAATATTAATTTTCCATTGACAATCTGTTGTATGGTACTCAGATCACAAATGACTATCACATAAAGTTTTTTTTTTTTTTTTGCATCAACATTTAAAGCCTCTTCTGAAACAAATCTAATAGAAAAGAGAAACAACAATCAATCTGTGTTTATGAGAACTGGTCGGTGAACGGGTCGGTCTATAAGTACGGCTGCCAAGTAGCTGCATAATTCTCATTTAGACTTCTGCTTATATCTAATGAGAAGAAGACTAGGGGATGAGTTGCACATAAAAATTGGGGAAAATTACCATTTTAATGATTCATAGTTGAGGGTTTTGCATTGATGATTTATTATTATTTTGAACCATAGATTATATGTACAATCCCGTTTTTCATCTAATTTTTGGGAATCTGCTGAAAAATCTCCCAATGTACATGCTCAATGTGTCCAAAGGGTTATATTAACCTAATGTTGACCTTAATAATGTCTGTTTGGACTCCATTTGACCATATGATTTTATCGCAATTTTTTTTTTTATCGCAACACGATTTTACCGCAAAAAAAAAAAATGGTATGGAAAAGCGTAATAGAGTTTGTTATTTCATTTTGCCAACCCAATACTTTACAATCTCCAGATGCCCATCAAAGTAGGCTGATATTAAAAGAGTAGAAATAGTAATGTTTGTATTATTCACAGATGTGCCGTGATCTAGAAGTGACTGGAGGACTTTCATGTATCCCACTACATGGGCTGCCCAGAGAGGTGGTGCATCTTCTATGATCTCACCATCAAAATTGACAAATTCCCAATTTCCACAGAAGCACTGCACTGATCCAGCGTATCTAATAAAAACATGTACGTTAATGTTCTTTTTTTATGGATGTCATTTGAAGAGGTATCTGTTCATTTTGTGCATTAAATGGAGGCCATAAATATGATGTAAATATGGCCAAAAGATATTAAAATTAATATTGGTCACACAACGTGGGCTTTTTATATTCACCGACAACTAATAGTAGTAAGGTTACATCTAAGTTACACAGTGTTAGAGCAAATGTTTCACTAGAATGTTTAGAATTTGAGTTGTCCATTATAATTTGTTGCATGTGACCATTTTTGCTCTGATAATTTTCCACTTAGGGTGGCTTCTCTTAGCTTACCAAGAAAATGTCACATTTGGTATCATGGTCATGAAACCCAACCCATATTTTTTCAAAGACACGCATGTTCCTCAACTTTCAGTAGTAGGCCACGGCCCCACTGTCAGTATTCGGTCAGTATTTTTTCTCAGGAGTGGGAGCCAAAACCAGGAGAGGGTGATAAATGCAGAATTGGTGACTTGTTTCTATTATACCTTTTCTCTGATTGTTCCTCACCTGGTTTTGGCTCCCACTCTTGAGAAAAAATACTGATGAAATACTGATAGTGGGGCCGTGGTCATAGGAGAAGTTCCTTATTCGCCCATATTGCGTTCTCCAGTCACTGGAAAATACCATTATATTTCAGTCTGTACACGTTTTGTACCTGGAAAAACAGAATTGCTTTATGAGGAACCACTAGAGCAGTCACAGAAATGCAAAATGTTGACTGCTGAAATATTTATTGAAAAATTGTATGATTTAAAGGTTTAATTATAAGGAATTACTAACTCCATACTCACTGGGATATTCTATAAATTCCAAATTCCATCATTTCAAAGACTTGTTACATGGAGCAAAGCAATACAGTCAACAGAATATTTTGAGTTTTGTTGGTGCTGGACCACCAAAAAAAGGTTTACGAGAAAAGCTAAAATTAAGGTGTTATGCAGATAAAGTAAATTCTCTGTGCATACAGCTCTTTGATATCATTGATCCATAGAAAAAAATTGTAATGGAAGTGCTGATATGAAAGCAAACACAAATCACTTTTAAAACTGTAGCTACAATTGGGCTTTATATTCTTAGCAGCTCTGATAATAAAAGGAGTAACCTGTAATAAAAAATGTCTAAATTCTTATTTCTATACGCCACATGCCTATTCCAACAAAACATGTATTCATGCTAGCAAGAAAATAAGTGGTTTACTAAAAAAAGAAGGCGTAAAAACATTAATATTATTTTATGCTGTCCTCAAACAAACCACCTAACACACATGGCTGAAAAAAATGCATCTATTAAAGTATTTTTGTATTGAAAATATTTAGTTTCTAATTTTTTTTTTGCCTGGAGCCTTGTATGTGTGTTTTAGGGATTTTTTTTTCTAAACATATACATTGACTTTAATGGAAGCAAAATATAGTAAAAAAACCCAAAAAATTCAGGATGGGCTATTTTAAATAATAATAAATTATTATTATTATTATTATTATTATTATTAAAAATTACCCATTCCGATTTTTTTTTTGCTATGTTTTGCGAATTTTTAATATTATTATTATTAATAATAATAAAAATTAGCAAAATATAGTAAACAAATCAGGATTGGTAATTTTGAATAATAATAATAAATGTAAAATATTATTATTATACATTTATTATTATTATTATTATTATTATTATTATTATTATTCAAAATTACCCATCCTGATTTTTTTTACTATATTTTGCTAATTTTTATTAATAATAATTTTAAAAAATATTATTTTTATTTCATTTGGGATTTGTTTTTTACCTTTACATTTGTAGATTCAGATAGGGTTAATGCATGAACCAGCTAGGCTGTATTAAAACTATAATAATATATGAAATCCAATTACTGGGGAAAAATAAACCAACCACAAAAAAATATGTATTAATAATATCAGTTCAAACAGAATTCTTATAATTGAATTGTGCTTAAATCTAAAGCGAAATATATATTAGCTGGCTCATAATAGAACATCCTAAATTATAGATCAGCTGTGATTCGCAATCCTTTTGTCGTGTATCATTCTTTTGTTCAGTTGGTTAAAATCCCAAGAGGGCAGAAAAAAAAAGGCAGCATCTCCTGTTGGTCTTTGTTCCCAGCAGGGAGAAGGCCCCTTTTGGTGGTCGCGAGGCTAACGCCCTGCCCCTCTTTTCATACCTGTCATTTTAAATTGTCTTCACAGCCCATGCACACAGACTAACAGCCTGACCTGGTCAGCGTGCCTGACCCCAGGGCAGGAAGAAGATCACATCTGGTTATTAATATTAGGCCTTTATGACATGAGATCTTCCAGGCATTCGAGAAGAAGACTAGTAATTATGTACAGTAGTCTGCCTCATATTGCAATCAATGGTGGCCCAGGCGAGGCGGCTGCTGATATTTATTTGCCAATCTGAATTTTCTATTTCACCTGCAGACATTCACACTGCTCGGATATTGACGTATTCACATATCTTTTAAGGGACGCTATCTTTAATGGTATGTTGGTAATGGATTTCATACATGCATTAGTCCAGTGATTGTGACTACGGGTTGGAATCATATTACTCTACATTAAAATGCACTAAAAATAAGGCGTTAATGCAAATAGGGATATTTTACTGCCTCTTTTCACAGTGCTCAACCATTGTGAGGGCTGCTGCTTTTTATACATGACAAAAAAAAATCATATCTAAGCACTGTTCACATTTACATGGCAGATTCCATCACACTTGACAGAACAAAATAGCGCCAGACAGACTGACCGACCCTATTATAAGTTTATGGGGTCCATGTGGCATCATGTAATGATCCTGTACAGTGCCGCAGTTTTCATTTTGACATAAAAATTACCTGTTTCAATCATGTTTTTGTGTTAATGTATTTTTTTTTCAAAATGTCAATTAATGACAAAATTAGCAATTTTGCAATTTTCACACTGGCCCCTGGGAATTTTTCTAGACTCCTGCTTCCTTTATATTCAGGAAGAGTTTTCAGCAGGCTCCTTATCATCAGAGGCAGGATTACAATGACCGGTAACACAGCTGATAACACAGGATCCACCAATCACAATACAGATTCCCCTCCCTTTATAATGACTTTTGCACATGCTCATTAGACACTTCAACACAAAAGATAGGGGCAGGATCTGACCATTGTGGCTAAAGTACCTGAAGTTTCCTGAAACAATAGAAAAGTTAAAGAATAAAAAAAAATCCTCAGTAGCCAGTGCATAAATTACAAGATTTCTATCCATTTATTTTCAATACGGATTGTAAGATGTAAAAAAAAAAATGGGAACAAATTCTAAAATGTTTTAAACAATAGGTAATGATAGCTTCCTTTTAGAAATTTGGCCAAAATCAGGAGTGGAACATTCAGAGGAAAAGTGTAATAGAAATATGTGCACCTCTTCTGCATTTTTCAACAACTCCTGGTTTTGATGGAAAATACTGACCAAATACTGAATGTGTGAACATGACCTTAACCAAAGCCATGGGGCAGATTTGAACAAAACTTGAGAGGGTTCAAGCTTGGAAAAACTGTTACACGGATTGCTTTGTGTGTGAATATATTGTTTATTACTAGCCTATGAGAGAAGGATATACAGCGGGTGAGAGAAGGATATACAGCGGGTGAGAGAGGGATATACAGCGGGTGAGAGAAGGATATACAGCGGGTGAGAGAAGGATATACAGCGGGTGAGAGAAGGATATACAGCGGGTGAGAGAAGGATATACAGCGGGTGAGAGAAGGATATACAGCGGGTGAGAGAAGGATATACAGCGGGTGAGAGAGGGATATACAGCGGGTGAGAGAAGGATATACAGGGGGTGAGAGAAGGATATACAGCGGGTGAGAGAGGGATATACAGCAGGTGAGAGAGGGATATACAGCGGGTGAGAGAAGGATATACAGCGGGTGAGAGAAGGATATACAGCGGGTGAGAGAAGGATATACAGCGGGTGAGAGAAGGATATACAGCGGGTGAGAGAGGGATATACAGCGGGTGAGAGAGGGATATACAGCGGGTGAGAGAGGGATATACTGCGTGTGAGAGAAGGATATACAGCGGGGGAGAGAGGAATATACAGCAGGTGAGAGAGGGATATACAGCAGGTGAGAGAGGAATATACAGCGGGTGAGAGAAGGATATACAGCGGGTGAGAGAAGGATATACAGCGGGTGAGAGAAGGATATACAGCGGGTGAGAGAAGGATATACAGCGGGTGAGAGAAGGATATACAGCGGGTGAGAGAAGGATATACAGCGGGGGAGAGAAGGATATACAGCGGGTGAGAGAGGGATATACAGCGGGTGAGAGAAGGATATACAGCGGGTGAGAGAGGGATATACAGCGGGTGAGAGAAGGATATACAGCGGGTGAGAGAAGGATATACAGCGGGTGAGAGAAGGATATACAGCGGGTGAGAGAGGGATATACAGCGGGTGAGAGAAGGATATACAGCGGGTGAGAGAAGGATATACAGCGGCTGAGAGAGGGATATACAGAGGGTGAGAGAAGGATATACAGCGGGTGAGAGAAGGATATACAGCGGGTGAGAGAGGGATATACAGCGGGTGAGAGAAGGATATACAGCGGGTGAGAGAAGGATATACAGCGGGTGAGAGAGGGATATACAGCGGGTGAGAGAAGGATATACAGCCGGTGAGAAAAGGATATACAGCGGGTGAGAGAAGGATATACAGCGGGTGAGAGAAGGATATACAGCGGGTGAGAGAAGGATATACAGCGGGTGAGAGAAGGATATACAGCGGGTGAGAGAAGGATATACAGCGGGTGAGAGAGGGATATACAGCGGGTGAGAGAAGGATATACAGCCGGTGAGAAAAGGATATACAGCGGGTGAGAGAAGGATATACAGCGGGTGAGAGAAGGATATACAGCGGGTGAGAGAAGGATATACAGCGGGTGAGAGAAGGATATACAGCGGGTGAGAGAAGGATATACAGCGGGTGAGAGAGGGATATACAGCGGGTGAGAGAAGGATATACAGCCGGTGAGAAAAGGATATACAGCGGGTGAGAGAAGGATATACAGCGGGTGAGAGAAGGATATACAGCGGGTGAGAGAAGGATATACAGCGGGTGAGAGAAGGATATACAGCGGGTGAGAGAAGGATATACAGCGGGTGAGAGAGGGATATACAGCGGGTGAGAGAGGGATATACAGCGGGTGAGAGAGGGATATACAGCTGGTGAGAGGGATATACAGCAGGTGAGAGAAGGATATACAGCGGGTGAGAGAAGGATATACAGCGGGTGAGAGAAGGATATACAGCGGGTGAGAGAGGGATATACAGCGGGTGAGAGAAGAATATACAGCAGGTGAGAGAAGGATATACAGCGGGTGAGAGAAGGATATACAGCGGGTGAGAGGGATATACAGCGGGTGAGAGAGGGATATACTGCGGGTGAGAGAAGGATATACAGCGGGTGAGAGAAGGATATACAGCAGTTGAGAGAGGGATATACTGCGGGTGAGAGAAGGATATACAGCGGGTGAGAGAAGGATATACAGTGGGTGAAATAAATATTGAACATGTTCCAAATTTTGTAAGTAAGTATATTTCTAAAGGTGCTATTGACATGAAATTCTCACCAGATGTCGGTAACAACCCATCCAATCCACACAGGCAAAGAAATCAAATCATAGATGTCCATAAATTAAGTTCTGTGTAATAATGAGAAGTGCAAAAAGCCATGGAAAGTCATGACACCAGCTGAAGTCTATCAGTAATTAGAAAGCATATACTCAAAGCTCAAAGCTGTGTACTCAGCCTGGGGTTTCATCCATTTTTAGGTCACAGCCCCACTGTCAGTATTTGGTCAGTATTCGGTCAGTATTTTTTTCTCAGGAGTGGGAGACAAAACCAGGAGTGGGTGATAAATGCAGAATTGGTGACTTGTTTCTATTATACCTTTTCTCTGATTGTTCCTCACCTGGTTTTGGTTCCCACTCCTGAGAAAAAATACTGACCAAATACTGATAGTGGGGCCATAGCCTTAGACTGATTTCCATCAGTGTTTGGTCAGTGTGTCAGCTTCTCATCAGTATTCGGTCAGTGTGTCAGATTCTCATCAGTGTTTGGTCAGTGTGTCAGGTTCTCATCAGTGTTTGGTCAGTGTGTCAGATTATCAGTGTTTGGTCAGTGTGTCAGATTCTCATCTGTGTTTGGTCATTGTGTCAGATTATCATCTGTGTTTGGTCAGTGTGTCAGATTTTCATCAGTGTTTGGTCAGTGTGTCAGATTCTTATCTGTGTTTGGTCAGTGTGTCAGATTTTCATCAGTGTTTGGTCAGTGTGTCAGATTTTCATCAGTGTTTGGTCAGTGTGTCAGATTCTCATCAGTGTTTGGTCAGTGTGTCAGATTCTCATCAGTGTTTGGTCAGTGTGTCAGATTCTCATCAGTGTTTGGTCAGTGTGTCAGATTCTCAGTGTTTGGTCAGTGTGTCAGATTCTCATCAGTGTTTGGTCAGTGTGTCAGATTCTCATCAGTGTTTGGTCAGTGTGTCAGATTCTCATCAGTGTTTGGTCGGTGTGTCAGATTCCCAGTGTTTGGTCAGTGTGTCAGATTCTCGGTGTTTGGTCAGTGTGTCAGATTCTCATCAGTGTTTGGTCAGTGTGTCAGATTATCAGTGTTTGGTCAGTGTGTCAGATTCTCATCAGTGTTTGGTCAGTGTGTCAGATTCTCATCAGTGTTTGGTCAGTGTGTCAGATTCTCATCAGTGTTTGGTCAGTGTGTCAGATTCTCATCAGTGTTTGGTCAGTGTGTCAGATTCCCAGTGTTTGGTCAGTGTGTCAGATTCTCGGTGTTTGGTCAGTGTGTCAGATTCTCATCAGTGTTTGGTCAGTGTGTCAGATTCTCAGTGTTTGGTCAGTGTGTCAGATTCTCATCAGTAATTTTTTCATGTACAAAAAAAATTTAAAAAATGGCATGCTTCACCTGCCCACTGAAATGATAATCACTGGCAGCACATGGATTGTACACGGATGGCAATGTGCACTATTGGTGATTTTCACAGACCCATACACTTGAATGTGCAATTTTTTGTGTGACATGTCTCCATGATTTTTGTGAGGACACACGGTTTGCAAAAAAACTGGGACATGTGAACAGCTCCATAGATTATAATGAGTACATGTTCTATCCATTAAAAACATGGATAAAATACTTTGTGAATCCCAGATGTCTGCATGAGGACTTAGATGTCCAAATATTATTACACTGAATGACAAAGAGGGAATGCTCGTCTGCATCCAAGATATTGAAACATGTCCCATTTATGAAAAACAAGAGTACATGTATAGGTTGGAGCTCACATTAGGTTTATTTATTGGTCCATATATTGACTCTACCATATTCTTGGAGATATTTACACCAATCCAAAAACAACACATTGGGCCTCATTTACGAAAACTGTCTGAAAGGAAAAATGTCTTTGTTGCCCCTAGGGACCAATCACAGCCCAGATTTCATCTTTGTAAACAGCTGTGGTAGAAAATAAGCTGCACTGTGATTGGTTGCTATGGTTCGGTACACAGGATTCCTTTTCATCAATGTTCCCAATAAGTTCAAGATGGTTGTAGTATTGAAAACGACACTAACTTCCTGAGAGATAATATAAGGCGTCTTGCACATGGAGCCCCATATTATGGACCCATAGGCATTCAGCGTGCTACCATATGGTGTCACTGTACTCATAAGCAATACTATTAAGGGATCTAAAATACGACATGCCATAATTCTATTTACTTACCATTCTGTATGATTTTTGTGAGGAAAAAAAACACACAATGCCATGGATAAAATAGGAAAAGTATGGGGTCAGTACAACATCAATAAGCAGTACTGCACCAGGTCTAAATAAATGGCCATTAGGGCTCATGCAGACCACCATATTATCGGTCCGAAAGCGTTTCGACAAAACATTAGATCGCACTCGGACCAAAGTTACACGTGCACATGTCTGATTTTTTCCTCAGACATAGTCTGACCAAGGAAAAAAAATAAAAATTGCTGTATGCATGATTTGCAGCCATAAATCGGATTGCACTCGGCCATGCAAGTCAATGGGTTCATCAAAAAATTGGATTTTCACGGAGTGAATTTTTTTGCCCATCTACTCCAATTTGAGAAAATTGGATCACGCTCTGATCAGACAGCAGTAATGCTATTCATATTTCATACTTCATATTTACACGCGCTAAAATTTTTCAAATATTTTTCATTTATTTTTATTTTCTACAGCAGTAATGCTATTCATATTTCATACTTTATATTCACATACTCAGCGTTACAGAGTGCTACTTTGTTTTTTCATTGTATATGGAGGTAGCTCCTCTTAGTAAGCACCTGTTCACACCTATTTCTTATAGTGGAAGTGCTGTCATCTTTTTTGTTACTAGATTTAAGCTTTGACTGAGCACTCCACCCCCATGCCGCAGGTGGTTTTAATTGCATCAGGATCTTACTTTCCCACACATAAGCAGACGGATGTCCCTTAGAGAGGTATTCACATTCGTAGGTCCTGACATCGAGAAACGCCTTATCGCAGCTGTCAGGTACATATGAATTGGCCAATTTATGCGCTAAGATTTTTCATTTATTTCTATATTCTACAGCAGTAATGCTATTCATATTTCATACTTCATATTCACATACTCAGCGTTACAGAGTGCTACTTTGTTTTTTCACACTCTGATCAGAGTGTGACCAGAGTGTGATTAGCATAATCGGCCCGATTTTCTCGGATGAGAGAATACATGGTCATGTGTCCTTAGCCTGACGACCGAAAAAAAAAAAAAATAGAAAAACCTTCTCTCTAGTGACAAACTTGCAATTTTCATGCATACCCACCAAAAGCATCTTAGGTTCTTACTATGTGACATCTCTTCGCTTTACAAAGCATGTAATTGCTGCTTCTATTCTAGCTTCCTAGTTGTTCTGTACCCACAGGCGCATCCATAGCATCTGGTTGTGAATAATTTCTGCACCCAGGATTTATTTAAGAAAGCCACAATTGAACCAGCTTGTTGAGTTCAAGTTCAGTTGTCTACAGCCTTTTGTTTGTTTGAAAACTAATTTCCATGTAAAGTAAAAACAGATGTAGGACGGGGGAACTTTTTTCCCATTTTAATGCTCTCTGTTCCACTTATTCATTTCAAGCAGAGCACCCACCATTCATTTTTAAGAGGAGGATAGAAACATTATGAGGTGCTAATGATACTAGTTGCATGTGAACAAAGAATACGGAACTACTGAAGAGCCAGGTATCAGCATGCATCTCTTACCAAGAACTTCCACGCTGGAGTTCACACTCGTAAGTCAGCGTCAGGGTTGCAAAATTCCTATCTGCAGGGCTGATCCAAGAAACTAACTAGGTCACAACCCCACATATCGTTGTCCTCAGTGATTGTCACTACCACCTGACAGAAAGGAAGAGGATTATTAATAGTTTGGGGCTTAATCAAATTGCATGAGTTACTAATAGGGACATTAAAAGGGGGGTGATCCTATCTTGTACATTTATGGCATATCCACAGGAATGCCACAAAATGTATGATAGACGTAGATTCCTCCAATGGGATCCACATCTAGCTCAAGAACAGGGCCCTAACTCTCGGTGCTGTCATTAGAGAGGTGGTTGGAATTTCCATTCATTTGTTTTGGAATTCAGACCATTCCCCACTGTCGGCAGTGCACAGCGGGGTCCCAAGATAGATGCAAGTCCACAGCGGGGCCCCAAGATAGATGCAAGTCCACAGTGGGGCCCCAAGATAGATGCAAGTCCCATTGGTGAGATGTGCATCTACAACACAGTTATATCAAATCCTTTGGGTATGCCATAAATCTACAAGATGGGAATACCCCATTAACGTTTTTGGAAGTTCAAGGGGAACCTGTTAATAGTTTGTATTAGTTTAAACCACCACCATTTTGATATGCTGCTAGGTAATACCTTTCTAAATATGCCACTTTAAAAATCATTTGTTTCCAGTATTATTAAATTGATCATCTGGCGGTGCTAGTATGGTGAAGAGTCTTGCAGTCCTAGTTGTTACCACTTGCATCATGCTCAGCACACCTCTCAGTGATGTAACAGGTTTAACCAGACAAAATTCTAGGCTGACTGAGTTTGATAGGATTTCATACCTTTATCACACCAACACCACTCAGATGACTCTTAGTAAGCGATTTACATATAGCACACCCTGTGTTATATATTGAAATGAGCAGGTAATTTTGTGCGACCCTGGTCCGTAATTCATGTCAGTAATTTCTGGCCATTGACAGGATCTGCACAAATTTCCTTAATCTTCAGGATCTCAGACTTTGCTTATGATTAGTCGCACTTGCGAATGTCATCTGCGAGAAATGCAATACAACTTTGACAGATGCATTTTTAGAAAAGTATTATTTAGCAGCATAACAATATGGTAGTGGTTTAATCATTGTTGTAGATAGGCTCACTTGCTACACACGGAAGTAGACACGGAACATTTTCTCTTTAAATTTCTTGCTGGTTTATTAAACTGCATAAACCAATATAGAGTTCATAAAAATAAACACTGCCCTTCTGGCATAAGAGTAAAACAAAAGAAAATGTCCAGCATAGTCCATGTACCTGCCCTGGTCCGGCCACTCAGGGTCAGCAAAACACACGGTTCAAATTAACACACAGTAGCACAAGCTCCTTTCTCTGGAGCTGGCCTCCAGATACTGAACAACAGTCAAAAGGCTGGCTATTTATAGCCCAGACCACACCCTGGGGTGGAGATATGGTGAATGGCCTCCCACCCGCACTATAGCCATTCACAAACAAAACAGCTCATCTAAAATGGAGGTATAACCCTCTCAGCACATAACATGCTGGAGAAGATTTCCTGGTTTCACATCACTGAAGCTAATAGCCTCAGTGAAACATATCTTCCATCCATCACTCTGTCAGTGACTTTGTCACATCATCTAAGGTCTAGTAGCATGTTCCTCTAAATAGTTTGAAGATCCATCCAGAGACCATAGGGAGAGACTAGTCTGGCGCCGTTGCTGGCCAGCTTTCACCAGTGCCGATCCAGGGGATTGACAAATCTCTTCTTATGTGCACACATGAGAGACCTGTCAATCAACCAAAGCAGTGTGGGATCATCAAGCTATATTTTCTCTGAAACGCCAGAGCATTTCAGAGCGATATGGACCTGGCTGCAATCATGCCATTCTCTGATCAATGTTGACCGTGGTTTGAGCAATATGTATCAGCTGATAGGTTCTCTTTAAAGATATTGTGGTGATTAATATGCATTATTTACATAGCATTCTATGGTATATTTATTGTATTTACTGACAGCCAAAAAAATTTAAACCATTGCCAATATTCGCTCTATATTCCACGTTTGTGAACAATGTTGGAAAAAATATCGGCTTGATAGTGGTAGAAAATCCATCTATGACCATCTGGGATAGTGCAGATTATAGATAGGAAATAGTAATTTATTTGAGTAAAATATACTGCAGCTCTTTCTTCTCCTTTCACGCTGCTATAAGGAGAATGCCTGGTAATACCCATCAACCTCTGACAGGGATTGATGATATGCAAACTCACAGCAGTGAAGCAGGAATGATTTCCATGTCATCAGCATCCTGTGATGGCTGAACATGCTGTGCATCATTCTACATTGTGCATCTTATCTGTCCAATTGGGGTTATGTCTGTGGACATAATTGACGGGTTTGCTATTTATGGATGCTTGTAACACCAAGGTTCTCCTAACAACCTGCAATTTACAGCCATGCTCTGTTATCAAGTGTACATTTTATGGAGTTACTGCTTAATCGGGAAAACAAATAATTGGGAACCAATGCATATGGAGTGCCTGCAGCCCAGGTCTTCACTGCCAGTGATTGTTAAGCCGCGGTGAAATGTCCATAATGACCACAGACTGTAGCTGGAAGGCTGATTACAATGTGTTCAGTATTCACTATATTTAATGATGGGACTTTCTTTGCTTGATGCTTTATTTCTTTATTCAGTCAGAGTAGCACACAGTAATAGATAAATCTAGTTGGATATAGAGAGAAAAAGGACAGTGCTACCCAATGACCTCTGCGGAACAATGCCAGGCCAAAAGAGTTGCATTGAACACTCTGTGACTGTAGTTGAGTGACCCCACAAGGTTGCCAAGCTATATATAGTCATCTACAACTCCTTGTGGGCTGAACAAAAAAACAGTGCTAGCGTATGGATGGCATCATTAGGATTTCGATACTATGTGGGTAAAAAGTAACCATGATTTCACAGAGCTTTTGACGTGTCATACTGGAATGTCAAAAACTTTGAATGGTGGGGACCTGAGTGCTGAGACCGCCACGGATTTCTAAAGCAAACGGGCAGAAGTGGTATGCTGCTCTCCTCATTAGCCGAAGACAGGTTTACAGATGTCTTTAAGACCAACTTCAGCTAAAAAGGAGAGCCAAGGTTTTGTATTGCATGAATCCAGGTGCAGAGACCCCATCACTAATGGCAGAAGTGATGAACCAAAAGCTGTGTTGCTTCGACTTTGTTTGGCGCTCCTTGTAAGCTGAAGAAGAGCTCATAGACTTTCGAGGAGAACAAAAGTGAGCTGCGCGTCTGCTCCTTGCTTTTTAGCAATCGTTGGGAGTATTAGCACCCAAGCAGCCATTGATCAAAACGTCTGACATGTCACTATGACAAGTCAAAGTTTTAGCGAGTGACTGTTACTGTTTTAAAAAACTATGCTATAGAGCTCTTAGAGGGGCGGACATAGCATTGGTGCAACCTGTGCAGCCGCACAGAAGCCCAAAAGGTATGGGGATCCATTTCCACCTCCCAAGCAGGAGGAACTGTGCATTATGATGAGCTATTGGACTGCAAAGTGCCCTTCTATTGATCTTGCACAGGGGCCCTTTTCTGTCTGTGTCCACCAGCAGGCTCTTACCTAATTAGACTGAATGGATAACACATACATAGATTTTGTAGCATATATATATATTAACAATCCAAGCCTGCTTCCATCTTTAAAGTTTAAACTTCTGGTTACAATACAGATAAATGTAACCTTTGTTTGCTGTAACGGCTCCTCTTGTAATGTGCATTGTTTTTGCCCAGTCGTGTCTCAGATGAGGAAAAAATAACATTTTTGTTTATCTCCGAGAACATTTTTTTTTCTTCCATCTAAACAAATTATTTGAATGCCATTAGGCAAAACACACTGCGAGTCGTCATCTCCACAGACCTAGTCCAATTTCCGCTCTCACAATGATTTTTATGCAAATCAGACCGTGCACAATCTCCTGACCTCTTACCATCATACTGGGACAATGACAGGTCAATAATTGCATCCATACATATCTGGAATATTTTTATTTTTTTTATTTTAAATGATAATGTTGGTATAATCAGCCTGGAATATGCTGCATTCATTTTAAAGTAATCAACCTATCACCGTGGGCAGTGCAAAGAAAATTAAAGACAAGAGTGATGATCTTTTAGCTTCTTTATAATATTTATCATGTTAAGGCTTTAAAATTGCCGGATTGACCGTAACTGGAAAAGAATTCAAGTACGATTCTCTGCTTTTCACAAAAAAAAAACTGGTTTGGTTTCACAAGTTTGGTTTAGTCATATCATGGGGGTGAAGGCTGTGTCTCATCTGGGAGTTGTGACCATAAGAAGGACCATAAAATATGGCCATATAATGGGTTATGTGAAACTGGCCTAAAACAAGCCATATACATGAGATAGTTTAAAGCTTTACCTAAAGTTGGATGAGCGTGTAAACATACTCAAACATTCATTCCCCATCATTGCCCTGTGATCAAACAACAAATATTAATATCGGACAAGACTGATCCCAATACCAGTTGTCGGAAGACTGTTAGGAGTCCACCAAAAACATTGTAGGCCTACCCAACCAAAACCAAACCAACTTTGTAGGTATCATTCGATGATGACTATCAGATGGATTAGTCTACCATTAAACAGAGTCTTCTTTAAAAAAAGAACGATTTAGTATGTCAATCCTTATTTTCATGGCCATTAAACCAATAGGTGACAATATTTCAGTTTATGACAAATTCTTCATTTAGGTTTATAGGACAAGCCCCCAAAAACACACCTGCCCTTCTCACAATAGACACCCATGGATTCAATGGTGCTAAAAAAAATAGGTAATCAAAACTTGGAATTAGTGAAATCCCTATTTTGCCATTACTTATACTAGTCCAATTGCATATGTACCAAACTAGCAGAAGCATAGGGGCTAATAACAGACCATCTGAAGAACAGATGCTGCATGGAATTTAAATTTCTTGCATCAAATACAAGCTAGTAAGCTGACCATGAAAATTGCTGGCCTTAAGTGACCCAAGATTACACCATCAATCAATCCTCTCAAACATCCCTAGCTTGTATTGCACTGTTTGCTCTATTGCCTAATGTGTGTGATAATATTTCTTCTGTGTGAACATCCCTAACTAATTGGTGGCTGAGAACAATAATGATATAGCATATGTAATATATATTTCATGATGATTTTTTCCTTAATTGACTTAATGCTTTTACTTGCAGAATGTGATCCATTACATTTCATTCCATAGGGTTTAAAGGAAATAGAACAGCATATACATTTGAATGACCCTTTTTAATAAATGGTTTTATGTGTGCTGGGCTCACAAGTCCCATTAGTGAAAAAATAAGACCCAAAATGAATAGAAATCACCCATCTATCAGGGCATCAAAGCAAAATAAGGATCTGTGCATACCACAACTGAGCCCTTTGTTTTGGCATACTGTATATGCCAGGTAAAGCTTTTGGGGTATTTGTCAAACGTATCCACAGAACCCCATTCACTAGTGAATTAGTTTATTCAATGAGCGACGTGCTACTATGATTTAATTAGTAATATAAAATTCAAGGCTGACTTCACATATTTAAGTATTACGGATTTCTATTAAAGTAGCACTCGTACTATTTGAATAATTTTTTTTGTACAAATAATGCAACTTGCCAGTAATATAGTGACATTCTTTGCTCCCAGCTTTGACCCTTTCATTATTAGCAGCTGTGTTTTGTGGTCACTAGTCTGAAAACCAGTCCAATACATATTCTCCTGTATAGACAGGTCAGTCTGTCCTGTGTAGCAGAATTTCTATGCATTACAACATGGCATAACCTACCAAATCTTTCCTGTTAGCTCTTAGACCTCTCTCCACGAGCAAAACCTTCCTTGTTTATCCATAATTAAGAGAGTTTATAATAATACACTTCCTGCCTTATTTAGGATACCAAGAGTGAAGTGATATAGCACATGAGTCCATACAATGAATAACTGCAGTTATAACTCCCCACCACCAACACTGCTTGTCTTCATCTGTAAGTATAATGTGCATAATACACAGGGTATCCTATGATATGCACTTTCAGCTTGTCCCCCCTGTCTTCTGCTTGTAAGAGTTTACAGGGAGAAACATATCACAAGCAGGAGGCAGATAACAGGCTAAAGTGACATTTCATGTAGGACACTGAGACTGCAATGTGAGTAGTTCTTTATGAATGATATATCAGTGCCTCCATTAGATAGGATTCAGAGCAAGTAAAGTCAGACTGTGACACTTGGCAAAGCCAGAAGCATTGTGAGAAATGTAGTCTACATTAGGGGACTGCAACTGAGCAACATGGCAGGCAACCAACAAATAACACATCACCTAAAACAGTTATAGACAAGACACACACAAAATCCAACACATTTTTCCATAATAAAACTAGATGCTGTACTATGTAGGCAAAACAAAATGTGGGTGCTTTTTTTGAAGCTATAACGCCCAGATCTCCCATAGTTCGACTGAAACCAATTTTAGATCACCATAACACTGCACATTCTTATAGTCTGGCTTAAGAATAGAATGCTAGAACTACAGTGCAGACTGACAACATGTGAATGATGAATAACTAGAACTCCCAGCATGCCATCAAACCCTTCTTATATGATTCTATAGCAGTATTCACTTAACTGTAACTCACAAATGTTTTTCATTTGCTATTGAAAAGTATTGAATTTAAAAAGAATTTGGGGTGGGAAGATGGTGCAATGTGTCACATATCAGCTCTAGCTGTTATTAACCCAGTGATCATAATGTTACAGTACATTTAAGAGCCTATTTTCCTTTAAGATGCTACATGATCTAGCACACATGTCTTACATCATACTCAAGAAGGATGTTATTAAGAAAAGGTAGTCCAATAGGCCAGCGCTGCTGCACATACATTAAAATAAATGAGTTGCAAAGTACATTCCCAAGGAAAGCTCTGTGAATAGTAATGCTAATGCTCTAGTACGGTATTTGTTTGCTCTTTCAATCATCATCGCTCACAGACACTGGGTATTCAGGTATTTAAGTCCATATGGAAACACCATCAGCTCTGGGCTTCTGGGTTCCATGCCAGAAAAATTTATCCACATGCCTTCTACCTCTGAACATAAAAGCAAAAGGTGTTGTTCTGGTCTAATACAGAAATAATTTTTACTAGCATACGTCTAATGTTAAAACTGCCCCAATACTGCCAAAGGCATTAAAACGCCATCTGTGAAACAGATTTTTTATTAAAAAGATCAGTTTAATGTTAAGCATCTGGGCAGATGATGCTTTTCTGCTGACCTTTCACCTTCCACCTACTTTAACCCATTAGGATCCCTGCACTTAATTGTTCTGTCTGTTTTGGATTATCCACTCCGATTAAGCCGGCGATACTGGTAGAGAAATACAGAACAAAAAGTAAAAGTTGAAAGGGAAAATGCTTTGTTTCAGTTGTTACCTATCAATTCTATTAAGCATAGAGAAAGAAAGTTAAAAAAACAGCCTGAAACAGCATCAATTCATACAACATGCTGTTCAATATTCCCCCTGTCTAGTAACCAAACATAGCCAACAGATCAATGTTCTGTAAGTTATACCAGGTCAGAGTCTAACCACGCTGCATCACACTTGACTTGGGATTACTGTGCACTGCTGTGCATGGATGTATTACTCACCGTGAATAAATACAGAAAAAAAGGGTTCATTACGAAATGTAGTTGCTGTGCACTTCCTAACCCTAAAATGTGCCTAAAGTGTCCTAGCAAGAACATCCTTTAGGCCACATAAAATGATGATGTGGAAACTAGAAATGGTCCATATTGTGCAGGTTCATAGTTCAAGGGAAGGGATCCACGTTTTAAAAAGGATATTCAGAAGTTAGTCAGTTCAAAGGCAGCAACTAGATTATTAAGAGGGATGGAAGCCTCTCATATGATAAGAGGTTGGAAAGGTTGGGCTTGTTTAGCTTAGAAAAAAGACGTCTCAGAGGAGATCTCATTTATATGTATAAGTACATTTGTGGTCAATACTAAAGACTGGAACATGACTTATTTCTTCCAAAGACCATACTAAGGAGCAGGGGGCACTCATTACAGGTGGAAGAAAGGGGATTCTGGGAGCTAAACAGGAAAGAGGTCTTTACAGTTAGAGCAGTTAGACTGTGCAATACCACAAGAGGTAGTAATGGCCGACACTAACAGCATTTATAAAACTACGGGGTGATTTCCTCAGCATACATAGCATTGTGGGTTATAGTTAAATTGCCGTAGTGTCAAAATGTACAATTGGTTTAGAAAGGTTGAACTTGATGGACCTATGTCTTTTTTCAACCTATGTAACTGTATGTCACCAGATATTTGTGACTTCATCTGAGAGCAGCATGATGTACAGAAAGAGACCCTGATTCCAGCAATGTATCACTTTGCATCACAACTGCTGCACCCAGTAAACTATCAGAGTTTTTATCTGTAGCATATAGCAGAGATCAGAAAACTACTCCCACCCACACCACAGCTTTCTATGTACATTGTATATTGACCATAAACTGCTATACAGAGCTGACTACGTGGTTGGACCAGGATGCACGCGAACACCTAGTTCGGCAATGATAATCTACTGCTGATAAAACACTCATTCTATTGAAGTAACAGCACACAGCTTAATAAGTAACACATCACTGAAAGCAGTATCTCAGCTCCTACCTCATTCTGCCCTCAGATTAAATAGCAAAAACTTGCTGACAGATTCCCTTTAAAAGTGTACCTCCAGTTTCACAAGAAAATGATTATCATGCAGGACTCTGCAATATAGCCATTTTTCGAAATCACTCTATTAGTGGTTTTCGCTGATACCCTGCAGCATGGAAAGCCCGAAGTCCGGTGCTAGGTTACCGCCTTCTGTGCTGGAGCAGTCCTTACTGCGGGTTTTCAACAAAAATTGTTAATAGAATTATTTAGAAACATTATTTTACTTCGGAGTCCTGCACTATAATATTTTTCTCGTGAAAATGGATTTATGCTTTAAAGATGACCTCAGCTTGTTTGGCATATTGGTTTTAGTAAATACTAGCATTCTCCAGAATGTTACAATTCTGGACCAGTTAGGGGTGTGTCCCTACACCCTGATACAGAGTCAGATCTGATTAGACAATATCATTGTGCAGGTACACACCCCCAACTGGTTCATACAGAGTCAGATCTGATTGGACCGTATGAACCACTTGTGAGTGTGCACCTGCACAAAGATACTGTCTAATCAGATCCGACTCTGTATGAACCAGTTGGGGGTGTGTACCTGCTCAATGATACTGTCCAATCAGATCCGACTCTGTATGAACCAGTTGGGGGTGTGTACCTGCACACTGATACTGTCCAATCAGATCTGACTCTGTATGGACCAGTTGGGAGTGTGCACCTGCACACTGATATTGTCCAATCAGATCTGACTCTGTATGGACCAGTTGGGGTATGTACCTGCACACTGATATTGTCCAATCAGATCTGACTCTGTATGGACCAGTTGGGGGTGTGTACCTGCACACTGATATTGTCCAATCAGATCTGACTCTGTATGGACCAGTTGGGGTGTGTACCTGCACACTGATATTGTCCAATCAGATCTGACTCTGTATGGACCAGTTGGGGGTGTGTACCTGCACACGGATATTGTCCAATCAGATCTGACTCTGTATGGACCAGTTGGGGGTGTGTACCTGCACACTGATATTGTCCAATCAGATCTGACTCTGTATGGACCAGTTGGGGTGTGTACCTGCACACTGATATTGTCCAATCAGATCTGACTCTGTATGGACCAGTTGGGGGTGTGTACCTGCACACTGATATTGTCCAATCAGATCTGACTCTGTATGGACCAGTTGGGGGTGTGTACCTGCACACTGATATTGTCCAATCAGATCTGACTCTGTATGGACCAGTTGGGGTGTGTACCTGCACACTGATACTATACAATCAAATCTGATTCTGTATGGAGCAGTTGGGGCTGTGTCTCAACACATACTGTCCAATCTGATTTGACTTTTTAGGGACACACCCATTTGACAAAGTAGAACAGTGATACCTTGTTACATTGTGTTCCTAAATTTCATAGAAAAAAAGACAAGTTGATCCAGAATTTTTTTAATGGAGAATACAAGTATTTTTCAACACTCAAAGAAATGAGTAGAACTATGGCCATAGCAGCTGCTACTGGGCCTGCAAATGCAATGGAGGCTATGATGCTGGGTAGGAAACATGGAGACATGTCCTGCTATGGCAACTGGTCCCATATGCACTCTGTGTGCTGCTGTATGATGCCCAAGATCATCAATCAACAATAAGACCCAAATTATCCCATAAAATAAATTCTTGGATGAAGTGAAATTATTATTTTACACAGAGGTATAGTATGGGACCATAGGTTTACATGGATGCAGATCCATACTATCATGATGTGGATTAAGCTTAAAGAAGTTGTCCAGTACTTGGACAACTACTTGTCACCCCCCACACTTGGCCGCAATAAAATTAAAAAAAGCTTATATTCTCCTCCGGTGCCAGCACTCTCTCTCCCCGGGGCTCCCGTGCTGTTGTGACACGTGACCCCGGTGTTCAATCAGCGCTGGCGTCACTGTCCCTACGTCCTGACAAATTGAACATAAAAAGGAAGTCAGAGATAGAGGCAGAGCGGACTTCCTCTCCATGCTCGATTTGTCCAAAGGCGGGGACAGTGACGCCAGCGCTGATTGGGCGTCGAGGTCACATGTCACAACCCCAGGATTGAAAGTGCTAACAATGCTGGAACGGCGCCAGCACCAGAGGTGAGTATACACTTTATTATTTTATTGGGACCAAGTATTTAGTTCAAGAAGGGGTTGTCCTAGCAGTGGAGAACCCCTTTAATTCTCAGTTGAATTAGATATGAAATTTATTAGAAGCCCGATTACTAAACTATTCAACAGCCTTTGGCCAATTAGAGGGTTAATTTTTTTTTTTCTTTTTTTCAAGATCAGCAGGAGTAAAAATATTTCCTGGAATGCAGTATGCACGGATAATACATTTAAGTTTGTTTCTAATAAAAACAGCAATTTTATTGAGCTGCAAAATTACATTCCTGCTGCAGTTTTAATTGGACACATTTTTTTGGCATAAAATTCACTAGCCAGCCATCCAAACAGAAAATAAGGAGTTATTATTTCACAGAAAATGTTTTTATTTGCCAAGTTTTCTTTTTCTCCATTCACCTCCAAATAGGTTCACAAACATTTGACATCTTGATCTAGTAGTGGTTGTGTGTGTCTGATTGTTGTACTACAACCCTCACCGCTGGATTAGGATGAGGGTTACGGTCTAATAATGCAAATGTTAATGGATTCTCTTACAAGGTAAAGGAAATGACATTCAGGCCACAGCTCTGGGTTTACAGCTGTGTTTTATGACTATATGTCCTGTATAGTGTATATAAGTCCCCTGCTCTAGGTGTATACACACTGCTACGGCCAGCGTATAGTGTAGTCGTCTATGCTGGAGATCTATTTGCTTCATGTGACTGTGATATACTGTAATATGGCAACAAGAAACTGTTAAAGAGCAGCTCAGCTTGTGCATGATGAACTATTATTATTTGGCTGTTTAATCAAAGATGACATTTAGGTAAAGGGTATAAGTTAAAATAACTTAAATATTTTTTTAACTCCCCCACACATCTCCTCGGATTACAGTCGGGTAAGCAGAGGAAGCTACATTAGCTGGTAAAGTACAGTGTAACCCATTGGCTGCTGGAGCATATCACTTAAAGCACAGGGATCACATTTGCATTACTTTATTAAAGATGCACTCCTATCCAAATTTTTATTGACATAACCTGTAAGCAGTGTAAGTGTATCAATATACTCACCGATTGTCGTCTTCCCCAGTTTCCAGCACCACTCCGCTCCTCTTCTGGATCATGCGGCTTCTATTCTGACTTGCTGAATGACACTGCGCTCTGTGTGCGACCCACAAGTGGCTTTTATGGTGTAAGATTATGAAGTGTCAGAACAAGACTCCATAGGCATACATTGTAAAAGAGACATCCGGCTCATACATAGAGTGCAGTGTGATCCGGCAAGTCAGAATAGCTGTCATATGACTCAGAAGAGGAGTGGAGCAGCGCTGGAAAAAGGGGAAGACGATGATCAGTGAGTATATTAATACATTTACAATAGATACATAAACGTTCACACAGGTTTGGCCAATAGTTTAAAGTGGTTGTGCACTAATCAGACAACCCCTTCTCAATCTCTACTCAAGCAAAATAATAACACCTATACTCACCTCAGATGCCAGCACTGTTCCAGAGGTGTCGGCACTGGCTCTCCCAGTAACCGCGTGACATAATGTCATCCCTGCGGCAAATCAGCAGCCGCTTCACTCTCCCCTCCTGCTGCTCTCTCACTTCTTCAGGATGTATGCAATTTGTCTGAATTTGGGGAGAGTGAAGCGGCTGCTCTTTGTTGCAGGGATTACACTGTTATGTCAGGCGATCACTGGGAGAGCAAGTCCCAACACCATTGGAACAGCGTCCGCACCAGAGATGAGTATATGTGTTATTATTTTACTGGAGGGGAAACATAGGTTTTGAGAAGGAGTTGTCAGAGTAGTGAACAACCCTTTTAAAGGGAGCGCTTCTTTCATTTATAATAAACCACCCAATGATGCCACTTGTGACTCGGACAGCCATTGGATTTGCCCTGCCACACTTTCTAATGCAAGGGCTCGAAATTGAAGATAGCAGGTGACAACACAAGCTCTCCATTCCCCTCTAGTGGCATGCATGCTAATTTACTTTTCATCACTAGCTGAAGTTTTTGTTACATTTTTTCATATAGCCAAGATCTGTGTGTATTATCCCTTAAAGCGGCCATATTGTCAGCCGAACCTGTCAAATTCAGCAGGACTGGCTGACCACCTAATATGTATGGGACATGGACTCTATTCCTGAAGGATATATCAATGGAAAGAAGAATCGAGCAGTTGCATTTCATTTCAATGTACCCAATTTTTTTATTTTCAGGGAAGAGAGGCCGCTGACAGAAGGGTCTACCATCAGCATAATTCCCTTTTAGTATATAGAACATAAGCACACTTGGCCAAGCTGAGCAAGCATGTGCATCGGGAGTGAGGATAGAAACCTGTCAGCCAAACAGACCGGTGTGAAACACATCTGTGTTTCGTAGTCCAAGTGTGGACCTTGATGTACGGACTATCTGTGGGTTTCCAGACCAGAACTTGACTGCCTATATATGTGTCTGTCAAGCTTGGTTTAGGAGACCCACAGCCAGTCCATATATCAGGATCTAAACTGGGCCAAGAAATATTAAAGTGTGAAACCGGTGTTACACTGACTGATACAACTACGGCAGCACTTCATTAACACTGAGCAAAAATGTGATGCTTGTTCATATCCAGACAGGTTGGATATTCTGATTACACGGCATCATTGATTTCTGCCATTGGGGCTGGATACTTCTCTTTAGTAAAATGCTTCACAACACAATAAAAATATTAATATCTATCTACCTATCTTTCTATCTATCTCATTCCATTCCCTTCCCTGAATACTATGACACCCATAATTTTTTATATGTGCACGTGAAAATTTGCAGCAGACAAGGCCATAACTATTGATTCCTATCTAATGCACTTGCCTTTGCACATCTCTAGATTGGTTTTTAATTGAACACTTGAATCTCAAACATTCATGTGATGGCAGTGTGGCTTCACTTCCACTACATGTGAGAATATATGAACCCATATAAATGGAATTACAGGAAATACAGTGTAAGCAGACTTCTTATGCTTATTCTTGCTTCGGTCCAAGCAGGATCTGTCTCATGGTGTCATAGCAAGGTCTACCAGCATCGGATGTACATGATGAATGCTATTGATTATTGATTGCACATGGGAGGTGTACTTGCCAGTGAACAGTCCAGCGTTAAGCAGCCGTCAGCAGCAAAACTGACAGCAAATCATTTTAGCAGTCGAGAGTTACTTAGCAGAGATGGGTGGGCTTACTCTACCTTAGGCAAACTCTGACAAGTATAACTGGAGATTTCCTACAGTCATCACATACATTTTGTAGGCCTATCATTCTTGTAAGCTAAAATCTTCATTCATTATAAAAAAAACCTTAGTCTTACTGTACTCTCTACACTATATACATTATATATAATCAAATTAAGAATGGCAATAGTATGGAAACATAACAAAAATGCAAATAATGTAATCATGACATGGTGTTAAAGTAATACCCATGTAAACCAAAGAAAGGAAAATATAGTGTAGAAAACTACTACTTATACTTCTGTAGACAATAACACAGAGATAAAGGATGAGAGAAAGAGAGAGAAAAAAGAAAAGAGGAAGAGGGCAAGGGAAAGAAGGAAGGAAGGAAAGAAGGAAGGCAAGAAGGAAGGAAAGAAGGAAGTCGGGAAGGAGGAAAGGAGGAAAGGAAAGTAAAATGTGGGAGGTAGGGATAAAGTGAGGATGAGAATGTGAGACAAAAAGAGAGAATAAAAAAAGAAGGAACGAAGCAAGAAATGAAACCAAAAAAGTAATAAGAGGATAAAGATAGTGTGGAATGAAACAGAGGGAGAGAAAGAAAGAAAGAAAGAAAGAGAGTGAAAGAGAGAAAGAAAGGAAGAAAGAAAAAGAAGGAGGAAAAAAGAGATGGGAAAGAAAGAAAATATTAACCGAAAGAAAAAGTGAAAGAAAGAAGAGAGAAAAGGCTAGAAAGAATAAAAAAGAAAGAAAGAAAGAATGAGAGAAAAAAATGAAACTCCATATTTTCTTTGAGAAGAAAGTTTCGATACAACGCATTTTCATTTTCACGGTAAAAGTTGAGGAAAGCCACGTGTTGTCCTACCTTGTACAGCCGCACGGCCGCCTCATGCCTGTGATTGGTGGTGTGTAAGCGTAATTTATCCACGCTGTTGGTGTAGTAATCACAAGCATTGCACTTCAGATGCACCGGATTACCAATAGCGATGCACTTCAGTCGCCACTCATTGCTTTTGCCCCCTTCTTTGATATGAGCCACCAGTTGATACTTTTGCATATGTTTATCAGTTTTGCAGTGGAGCTGGAAGTTGGCTTTCAGCTGAGTGTTGTAGTTGCACAGCTTGCACTGGTAGATGTCTCCAATTACAGCTCTCCATTCCTCTTCAGGGAGAGAGCGTTCATTGCTCACATGCACATTCAGGGCCTCCAGGCTGTCAGAGTTGAATTTGTTGCAAACAGCACACTGGTAAAGCTTCAACGTTGGGTCACTGATATAAGGTGACAGCTCTCCTGTAGTAAGGAGGGACAGGTCATCACCCATTAGCTGACCACTGGCAAGTCGGATTTCAGGCGGCAGCTCATTATTTACTACGGAGAAAGGGAGGGAAAAAAAATGAAAAGAGGAACTTGGAGACCAGAAAGCAAAGAATATGCACAATGGAATCCGTAAAATAAAGCCTCAACCAGGAGTTTGCCTTCTCGGGAGCTTAAACTATAAAAAGCTGTAATAGGATTGAATCAGGATCAATTACAATCATCCCTTTCAACTTTTAAATTCCCTCATCAGATAGCTTTAATTACTCCTACTGGGCATGATGTCATTCAGGAATTTGTATTTTCAAAGCCAGAAAAGGTGATCAATAAAATAACAAAACAGGAATGCTTAGCCACATCCCCTAGATTAATTTACAGAGAGCTAATTGTAGTTCCACTAAATAATTGACAGAGAATTATAAATAGCCTATTGCGCACTCAATAAAAACAAATGTAGTCTTCATAGGTGCATCCATCAGGTCGCTATATATGAGGCATATGGCTCATACTGTCCAGCCTAAGAAAAGCCACAACGCTAATAACCGTCTTTAAAATAATATTAAATGTGGGACAATTGAAAGCAAAGCAACGCTCATCTCATGCGTTGGTATGAGACGGTTAGTCAGGCCGCCTGAGTATCTGCAGCTGTTACACAACCACCACTTTCAGTAAGTTGTGCCAGTCGGTAGTTCAACAAAAGCCACATGTTGTCTAAATCTTCTCTACGGCATAACGTTGGGGTTAAAATGCTACAAAATCTCTCAGACCTCCATCTGTGTCCAATGTGGGGTAGTAATAGTCTCTTTACTACTACAGTTAGCTTGTTACTTTATTCTACTAAAAGTGGCACCAAATCATTTTATGACTACCGACTATAGATAGACTACTAACCATAAACACCATGTAATAATCAGGTGTAAAGTTCTAAAATTAACACTCAACTTTAGGAAATATTTTGGATAAATAGCTATAATGCATTACACATGATGAGGCCGCTTTCACATGGCAGCATTATGGACAGAATTTAGCCAAATCCGAGAGTGGGTGCCAAACCTGCAAGTGATAGAAATCTTGCCATCATGTTCTCTTTGTGTACCACTCTTGGTTTTGGCTTACAAATACTGATGCAGAATATTGCCATGTGAAAACAGCTTTAGGTTGGCATGTAAGGATGAAGCGATATGAAGTACTGACCAAGTCCTGGAGCCAATGCTGCAGCTGTGGCAGGGTCGAGCTGGAATGGGTTTATCATCATCTGAGGGTCAGCTGGGCTTTCCAGTTTCATCCCAGTCAGGCCTATATTTTGGGCTAGGTAGTACTGATAAAGCTCTGCCTCAGCTGGTGCAAGGCCTAAGTGCAGATTGTGCTGAATCTGTTTCATGTTTTGCTGCAAAAGCATCATGTTGTGCATGTGCTTTTCACTCGTCATATGAATACGGAGATTTCTTGCCACATTGGTTTCATAATCGCACACCTCACAACGCCAGGTGGGTTTTTGTTTTGGTTTAGATGGAGATGGTGTCCCACAGCCACTGAGACTTGTGTTAGGTGCTGGGGATGTATGGCCATAGACCTGCTCACCATTCCCATTCTGTAGGTTCTGGACATTATTTAGGTGCTTGTCTGACTGCATATGAATACTGAGGTTGCCTTTGGTAGTTGTAGAGTAGTTACAAACCTCACATCGGAAGGGTTTATAGCCACAAGTGTAACTTTCACCCCTGGCGAGCCGAGGGTGAGGCTGTCCAGTCTTACAATAAGCACAAGTGCCAGTCGACTCTGGATGTTTCTCCTTCATATGGGCCTCTAGAGTCTGCTGATACTTATAGTGCCAGTTGCATTTGGGGCATTTTAAAGTTTTGCAAGAGTTTCTAGAATGCATCATTGTCATGTGGCCACCCAACGACCTTGAGGACCCCAGGACTGTGTCACACTTTGGACACTCAATACCATTTCCTGGGGAGCCCTCAATTAGGCCAGATATCAAGCTATGCTGGTGAGGAGTATTAGAATTATCTTCTTCTCCTCTAACTAGTTCATTTGGTGAAAGAGAATTTGCACAGTCTCTTCTGGCACTTGCATCCTCAAAGTCCTTGCCACTAATATTAAAGCTACTAGCAACATTGCTATTATTTCTAAGTACAGCAGTTTGCTTTTTCTTTTCTGAGTCATCAGAAACAGTCACAGAGGATGAGGACGTACCCTTTTCAATAAATTTTAGCACACTGGATGATAAAGGAGAAATGCTTTGGTTTAAGAGAGGGAAATCTTTGCTACCAATACTATCTGCCACGTCACCTAAAACCTCTTCCTCATCAAGTTCATTAGAATATGAATCTTCTTCTTCATCTACCCCTTCAGCAGGCTCACTTTTAATAGGGAGCTCACCATTAGGATGTGAATTACTGGTCTCTTTTTGCCTTTCACAGTTGCTGTCTTGGTTTCTGCTGTCCACCTGCTTGTTTGAGTCAGATGATAAGTGGCTGTGGGACACAGAGGTAATTGGAGTGCTTGCTTTTGGACTAGGCAAGCCCCCCAAGTTCACTTCAGCCTTTGGCATTTGGTTGACCCCATGTAACTGCTCTGTTGAGCCAGCAGAACTTGCACTTCCTTTTAAAAATGCAAACCCTGCTTGCAAAGAGTCACCATTTTCAACATGAAAAGCACTCCATAAACCACGGAAGGTTGAATCGGGGCCTATGAGGTTTGTAGTAGAAAAATGGGGGAAAACAGAATTGGGTTTTTTTGGTTCCAGAAAGCTTATAAGAGGTTCTTTGTCCTTGCCAATCCCCTGTATTATGGCAGACACATATTTATTGTTGAGAAGCTTTTGCTCCTCATCATTAATTGTCATCCGATGATCATGCACAGCATGGGTTACAAATGACCTAATATAACCAAATGACAACTTGCACAAGAAACACATTAAAACAGGTTTCCTTTTCCCATCACTAACACAACCATCAAATTTAGACAAGTCCACATTGTTCGGAACATCTTTGGACACACAGGAGTTTTTGGCTGAGCCATCACTGGTAAGATAGTCTTTGTCTCTCTTATGTCGGAGATCATAGACGCGGAAACTGTGCAACACAGGACCAACTCCTGCTAATGCTGAGGTATTTGGGAAAGCCTGATCGGCCGTAAATGGTTTCCCGAGGGATGAAGCAATATGAAAAGTGTTAATGATCTGTGGGTAGAAAGACATGGATGCTGAAACAGACTGATCACTCTTCTCTCCAGCTCCTGAAAGCGAGTCCAGAAACATAGCTGTAGAAAAGAGTTTATTATTTGCTCCTGTTTGTGCATTCTGCCCACTGTCTTTGGAGTCCTCAATTATATACGCTGATCCATCAGGCTGGTAAACTATATCCCCTAATAAATTCTCCACATCACTGTCCTCTAGCTCGCTTATTTCGCTATCGTTGTCGTCCTTCAAGACAGGAAGGCGAGCGTTAGGGCAGTGGTGTTCCATGTATTTCTGTAAACTGGGGAACGCAGTGGCACATTCGTTGCAGGGTATCTCTTTTGCTGAGTTAACCTGAGTGGCAACTGCATTCTCCACACCAAAACCCAGCAAGATTTCACTTTTGCGATCATCCGTTCTCAGGTTGTCATCTGAAGAGCTGTTTTCCCTGTCAGGCTCCATTCCTGCGACTTTTTCTGGCACCTCATTATCAAGTTGTGTCGCTCCACATAGCTTTGATGTGCTCTGCCCATTTTCTTGCCTTGAGATAGTAGGGGAGTCACAGGTTTCCATGGCAATTGCTACATGTGGATCTCATTTCATCTGGCCTGTCAGGGACCTGAAGAAAGAAATAAGGTTGAGAGAAGCCATTTGTATTACTTATTGGTCAGTAACTCCTTATTTGCAAATGTTCTATTAAATGTGATAAAATAATTGTCATAGCAAAAAAATAATAATTATACTCATATCATTCCGTAATATACCTTGAACATGTCAGACTGGCATCCAGAGATTACTTGCAGAACAATCTGTCCTATTTACTTTGTATTTACAAGTTTTACATTTGCATTTTTGCTTGTGCATGTTATCGGATTCCAATTGGTAAGCGGGGAAATATCCTCCACTACTACAGATTTACTTTATGCAGTAAATACACTATGCAATGGTACATCAGTTTCAATTACAGCTGTGATCTTATCAAATCACTTGCGTTAAAGGGGTGGCCCTACCTGGGACAACTATAGCATATCAATAGGACCATTGGAACCCAGCTTTAGTGGACACATATGGCATATCTTACTGATATTCCTTAAATGTCCAAGAGGAGACAACGTTTCAACTAGGAATCAGAAAAAAAATCCAAAACTTACACATAATCACAATCTCTGGTAGATCATTTGGCTTTCCAACTTCTACTGCTTTCCATCCATCCTTCCTATAATGCAGTTTTACACGTCTGACAATGAGAATCGGAGTATGGACATCAATGTCCAGACCAGCCATAGGTACCCTGACTGGAACTCAACAGTTTCATATAAGCCTATCAGACTGTCATGTTAAAGTGAGGAGACCCAGGGCCAGTCTGAACATCACACTCTTTACTTAGACCACGAATGTCAGATGTGAGAAATCTAGCCTTAGGAGGTATATCTTTAAAGGACTTTGACAACCATCTAGCCTATGTTTGGCTTTCACTGTTTTATAAACTACTCAACATTGAGATTGAAACAGCAAGATGAAAAAGTTAAGGAATTACGGAAATCACAGGATCGATAGACATGTTAATGATAGGCAATGATGAAAAGATGAAAACATTTTCAATACATCTTCATTTATTCAGCATTGAGTATGAGCACCACACACAGAAATACACGTACTATTTACACTTGGCTGCTATCAATTAGGTTATTAATAGTTGTATGAATAATGTACTGCCACACTGAATGTACTTGGGCATGCAAATCATCAAAATTCGCTGCGGCTGCACCCTTTGCAATTGCAGACCAATGACATCTCAATGTGCTCAATGGGAGACAAGTCCAGAGATGCAGCAGGCCATGGTTTAGAGCATGCAGGCTGCTCACAGTAGCACAAGCATCATGCAGCCTGGGACGCTTTGTAGAAATTGCCATACCACCGGTTCCATGGCCAAATCAATGTAGCACCAAGCTGTTAGTGTATCTGGAATGAAAACTAGAGGGTCTGGCTACAGAACAGTATGCCAACCCACAACATAATCCTGGGAGGATGGCCAGTGTTATGTTTCCTAGTGAAATCCTCTTCATGGCATAGCCCACGTGGTCTCCAGACCGATCTCTGGCTGTTAATGCATCAAATACAAAAGTGGGTCTCGGCGCTAAAGAGGATATACCTCCATTCCAGTCTCCACTGCTGTCTTGCTGTGCACCATGATAGCCTTTGAGAGTGGTGGAGTGAGTGGTGGACGTCTGACTTGTAGCCCGATGTCGTGTAAATGCATTCTGATTATTTGTCTAGAAATTGTTTGATGCCTTAGGCTTGAAATGTGATGACTAATTTCACATCCAGTACAGAATGGATCAATTGTGGAAGTAGTGATATGACCATTTCTCCAAAATGTCCAAAGATTCTTTTTTTGGTAAAACATCACCAGGTAGCATGTTGCTTGTGTTACTTTGAGCAGCATGTGGAGCCTACCATTGCCTGCATCATCTCCAGACTTGTCTCCCATCGAGGATATTTGGGAAATCATTGGTAGGCAATAGCAAAAGGAGATGCCTCAGAAGATCTCAATGATTTGTGTGCAGGCAACCCTTAAAATCTTCATTGATAATATGCGAAGCGTGTAAGTGCTTATATTTATTTGCGTAGTTGCTCATACTCAATGATGAATAAATGAGATGTTTTGAAAATTTTGCTTTCACTTTTTCATCATTTGCATATTATTTACATGTCTATCCATCCTGTGATTTCCACAATTCCCTGACTTTTCCATCTTGGTGTTGCAATTTCAATTTTGGGGAATGTAGATGTCTTGATAAGTCATCCCATCTCTATATACAATATTAGAATAAAAAAATACATTATATAATGGTATTGATATAGAAGGGTTAATATTTTTCAAAGTTATATATTTTGGGTAGCATTAACCCATCTCGTAGTCTCATAATATGTTTACAAATATCTTAAAGTGAACCTGTCAGCAGGATTGTGCTCAGTAAACTACATACACTGTCCTCTGGTATGCGACATTACATTGATTAAAATGATACCTTGGTTGATGAAATCTGTCCTGTGGTTCTTGTGTAATCTTTACTTTCAGTTTGTAGATAATGATATGCTTGTGCTCCGGGGTGGCCTGTAGGGGCGCTTTATCTGGTGCTCTGCTTACATATTCATCTGTATGTTCTTATGACAGCTTTTTGTGCATTCACTGACCTATCTCCTATTTTACCTAGCCCCGCACTACTAGATGTATTATGTAAAATAGGAGGCAGGTCAGTGAACGATCAGTGAGCTGTCATAAGAGCATACAGATGAATATGTAAGCAGAGCACCAGATAGATCGGCCCCCACAGGAGCATGAGCATGTCATTATCTCCAAACTGAAAGTAAAGATCACACAAGAACCACAAGACGGATTTCATCAACCAAGATATCATATTAATCAGTGTAATGTCGTCCACCTGACAGTGTATGTAGATTACTGAGCACAATCCTGCTGACAGGTGCACTTTAAGGTCTAATATTTTCCCATCTCCTATATAATGTTTTGAGAAACTGTGTGTGTTATGAATTGATAATTAAGACAAAGACATAATAAGGTAAAGAACTCACAACATGTCAGAAGGGGGTGGCAAGTAGAACTTTCCAATGAGAACTACTTTTGTCTGTAAATGGTATAAGAAGTACTTCTCACAAAGGATTAAATAGAATAGATTTGCCCACAGATCGTGTGTACAGTCCTTTCTCCAAGCGCATGCAATTGTAAGGGCCTAGTCTCCTAATTTGACCTCACTGGTGAACCCGTAATCTGACTTTGGGTCAGAACAAAAACAGCTACAATAACATTAGCCACAAGAGACCCTCTTTGTATAGGCAGGTTTAGCCCACCCATTTGGTACTTTATTGATCTTTCCTTTGATTGGAACTTGGCCAGCCTACAATATTCAATATCTCATGCAGTAGCCATTGCAAGGGAATTGTTTGGTCAGTCGCCATTTCGCCATGTGATATCAGCTGTTTGCGGGAGAGTTTTGAAGCTGCAGCAGCTTCATTTCGAAAAGGGCTTATCTTGATGAGACATATTTGACATAAGAACTTGATAGGAACTTTTTTGTCTTCTTATAAGGTTCTGCAAAGATATCTTATAAGAAAAAAAACCTCTGAAACAAAAGAATCATTGTTTTCTACTAATAATCACAGTTGATCTTCTTTCCCAGATTCGCTTATAAAGTTTGCTTGGCTAAAGGTCAGTTTAGGAGACAAAATATGGAGTGCAAGGGTTTCATTTTTACAGTAATCATATCTAATCGTATCAGCTATGTCAGAATGGGAGAATTATCAAATACATCAGACGATTTGCATAGATTGAAAATGAATCAAAATTAGTTTTGGTATCATTGATGGCTAAAATGACAGTCTAATTGCTTCTGCATCAAGCGTCACAAAGCTTGGTGTGTAATTTTAATCATTGATGAGTTACAGGTTAATTATGCTCTTGGAATGCAAGGAGATCTCAACCTCTTTGAAATAATTTGATCACAAAGAGCATGAAAGAGGAATCATTTTCTAATTAGTAAACACAGACATGTTTACCTTTCGGATGGGGAATTTTTGCACAAACATCATAAGCATAAAAACCAAAGGCAATGGTCTGGATGAAATATAAGTGCACAGTAACATTTCCAAGTGCTATTGTTGTGCTGCCTTTTGTGTCTGAGCCGGATACATGAGTGAAGGTGAATGCATTAAAAAGTTGTCAGATCCAAACTCCACCTTCTTGGTTCATTTTCAGCTGATTTGCAGATCATTAATGGGGTTTTTAGCTAATGCCCATATCATAATACGAATGCCATCAGCACAAATGTATAAAAAAAAAATCACTTCGTCTGATAACGCTCAACGTGTAAAGCGAATCTCAGTCAGGCTGGTGCCTAATGTGCAATTGCTAACCTTTGATAATATTCAATATAGAAGCTAAGCTGGAAATTGTAAGACTGATGAATCTGATCTGTCCTTCTTAAGATAAAATACTCCTAGAGAGATCCAAAGAGGAGGAGACGGAGGAGCTGGTCACATACCTTACCCTTGCAATCACTATTCATAGAAAGTTTACTAATCTAACTAGTACTGTTGCCATAACAAACATCTCTATACGTTATCCTCCCCAAATTAATCAAACACCCCTCTAAACAATGACATCAGATTTTGGTCACAGTTGTATAAACACATATGCACTTCGCGCAAGAAAATATATAGAAAAAAATAAATACAATTTCTTTGAACTAATGGGAAACTGCTTGCACATAGGTGATGTATATTTGTGCAAGTCAGTCAACAGGAGAAAATATGAGAATGTTTCTTATATGGTGGTCTGATTAAAACATAAGATATAAATAATTACAGAAGTTATTCCACAAACAGATGTTACATTTAATTAATACTCCTGTCAAGTCAAATACTTTTTTGGAGGTGTCAGTGTAGACAGCCCAGGAGGAAAAATTTCAAGCTTTGCAGCTATAACCCTTCTTTAAAAAGTTCTAGCAAAAGTTGTGCTGAAAAGTAAACACTAACTCTGCCACTGCAAACACTTTAAAGTCCTCTGCTGAATACAGAACAGAAGCACAAAAAGCACTAAGGGCTTATGTGGGAGGCTTTCATTCCAAAAAACGTTATCCACACTAGAGCGTCAGTCTGAATAGTGCAACAAATGAACAAGGAATGGCTAAAATTAAAACAAACAAAAAAAAAAAAAATAGAACAAAAATGATAAAACACATACCTCTGTGCAAAAGTAGCAGCTGTTCTTTTACAACATTTAAAAAGTGACTTCAACACCCATATTCTTTTTTTCTTTTTTAATTGGGGGTAAAAAAAATCAGTGGTACAATTATTGACCTCAGCTTCTCCCTCAGCAGTTAGTGTTTTGCATGATGACTGAGTTCTTTGAAAACTAAAAGGAAAAAAACTTTTCTCATAAAAAAAGAAGCCACTTGCTGAACAATGGCAGCCGAGTTCCGCTGAATTTAAAATGCGGAATTCAGATTAGAACAAAAGAACTAGAATCACGGTGTACTCCTGTTTTTAATTGAGATTGTCCCAGCCTTCTTCTATGGTCCAGTGAGACAGTGTTTGTGAAATGATTAAAAAGAACGTGATCTGATCAAGAGGATAGGATGAAAGGAAAGGAATGCTAAGGTTAGCCACACTGCTCAGAACTGAGAGAGAAAGCCAATGGGCTTCTTAGACTATTGTTTTTTTTCTCTCTATCCCATCTGCTATTTGACCATCTTAAATACTTTGTCATCAATTCTTTTCTTTGAGAAAGGGTTAAAAGTTGCCCACTTATGACATAATGTGCTACCAAACTACAAATCTTAACAAGAGGGAGAAAAAAAAAAAGAGTAAATAAAAATCCTTGAATTATATCAAGTTTCCAAAAGGTCATCACTGTCTCTGCTGTGGCCTTTTCCCCATACCAAATCCTCTATCAATATGTCATAGAGAGTTAGGCAAAGACAAAAGAGAAGCTCAGTGTGAAAACTGCACATATATCTAATCCTGACAAAGGAATGAATGGGCCTTCACAAGTATAATTATACTTGTTTATTTGTTACCACGTACAGAGGACTGATGAAAAAATCCATCAAAGTGGTATTATGCAGACACCAAGAGCTTCTTTTCTTTAGTGACTAAAGCCACATTGAAGCTTAAATTCCTTATTGTTAAATTCAGAAGGGAAAAAAAAAAAAAAAGATTTTGGCCGAACTCTCTTTGCATCAGTTGCTGACAGATCTTTTGTACAAGGGAAGTATTATTAGAGCTATTAGCTAGAAACTTTTTGCTCGCACCTTTTTTTAGCCACGTTGAAAATCCTTGACTATGAAGTAGTGTATTTGTTGAAAAAAGTGGTGGATTTTGGATTAATTGACTTTGTAATCGCTACCGTTAAAGGTTTCAGTACCCACATTTATCCTATATCCAAAATAAAAGATAATTCATCATCAACAACATGGAGGTAGCAAGCCGAATTTAAATATTCAGTGGCTTGTGACAACCCCAATAAGAAACCTGGTTTCTCTTTCTCTCTAGCTTTTGGGGAACTACAAGACTGAAGGCTCTCATACACATTAAATTAATGTCGATTGAACCCGCTGATATCGACAGGTACGGTCGATGGTCTAACATTTATGATGGCGCCGGCCGACTGATGGTGGTGAGAAATGACGATCGTGCATGTCTGATTTCGGACTGTCAATCACATTTTTCTCCCTGAGATAACCCACCTGCCGAAGTATCAGTTGGTGGCTATCTCATAGAGAACACAGAAGTGCTCAGCCAAGTTAGCGCTCCGATCTGTAGGAGTGTAGACATTAGATAGCTGTTGGCCGAATGATGCTGCAGTCATCTAATGTGAATGACCAGTCTTATAACCTACATACCAGATGTATACAGGATTGGACTGGCCGACCAGAGAACCGGAGAATCCTCCGGTGGGCCCTGGCTTCTCCTTCAGGAGAGTTCATAGTGCAAACCTTGCAGCTGCTATGGGGCTCTTGAGGGGGGGGGGAGGTGGGCCCTCAGAATCAAATCCTCTGATGGGCCCAATGTTCTTCATTCTGACACTGGATGTATAGGCATAGGTTATTTTTACTACTGCCCTCCATGAATCAATCCTAAAATACCAAGGGCCTTACTAATTTAAAGCATTAGTTGCCACCCCAACTTTTAAAGACCCATAAAAAAGCAGGGAACTTAACAAAGTTTTCAGAAGAACCTTATGAAATATGACATGTAAAATATGTAACAGATGATCTATTTAGTAGCCATTACACTTTAAAAGACCCTAAATCAAATAACCAAGTCATTTGTTATTTTGGGGGGAGTGGGAGCGAAATAAGCTTTTCCTTAGTGGACAGAAATATATCAAAGTAAAAGCAATCTGCATAGTTAATGTCTTTGTGCTCTTTCCAATTTAAAACAGAAAAGCTGTAATTTTTCTTTGCTGGCAATCTGGAAACACTCTGGAGTTAATTACAGCTGATTCGTAGTGAACCGCACAAACAAAGGCCAGTCTATGTCCAGACAATTATACTGCATTAACCAGCTTAGTGCTTCCTGCTGATGGTTCAGGGTTCTTCCATTACACCCTTCTACCTTCCCAGCACGATAGAAAATGCTTCTGCAAGGAGGAATTAATGAAGAGAACTGCAGAAGAATGTGTGACGACCTCTTCTGACACAGCAAAAAAAAAAAAAACTTTCCACCCATGTCACGACAAAAGGAGAGAAGGTAATTAAGTCTGAATAGAGGGATGTAACCAAATATTGTATGTCTATAGTGGTAGGCACATAAAAAAAAGAGATAGCTTACAAAGGCAGACTGGAAAGTGCCATTCTACCTGATGACTACTCCTATCGCCCTCTCATCTTTTCCCTTTGCTCCCTCCAGGCCATTGAGGCTAAAAGCTCATATTGTTTTAATTTTCCAATCAAATGTTATGGGGCTGGTGATTTTTGAGTTTTCTTTTACATAGGAATCAAAGGAGGACAAATATTTTGAGTATGACTTTGTAATGGGTACTCATGTAAATTATGCAAAGAATGTCAACATCTTTGGAAGTGTACTAATCTAATGGCCTAAAACAGTTCAAGTCGAATGGGCTTACTTGTCTTTCAATGGTTTTCTAAGGAAAAGAGTGCTATAAACCTATTCCTTTGGCAGATAGAGGGTATTGGGGGACTGTTTTCATTTGTGGAGACTAAGCTGGCATAGAGAGACTAATGGTCTGGGTAGTGCTATCTGGAGGAAAAAGTAGGCTAATTAGCTCTCCTCCAAAAGGGCAAAAACTATCTTTCTTGTGCCACCTACAAGAGGAAGCTACCCTATAGGTCAACTCCTTACTCTTACCATATGACTTGGGATATCTACCCATACCATATTTTGTAAAATACTCTTTCCTACCTCCACATAGACCATGCCGTCGACTATTGGCTCAGCGAGTGTAGATTACAGCTCTGAATTGTACTTTATGAACTCTACAAGTACAATGGGTGCCCCCAAGCTATGTAGACTATTTAAAGTTACAAATGTAGATACCACAACCTGACTTGGTTAATCCGATAGATTTCTTTCTTTTACATTTATCAATATCATTCTACAGCTTTTACTGCTATTCTGGATTTAAAGTCTGAGTCATGTTCCTTTTTCTTCCAAGAACATTTCAGAATCAATATGTAAGAAGTGAGAGCAATTACTTGTAAGTTGCCTCAGTAAACAAACATGCATGAAACATTTGGAAAACTGTCCTGTATGAGCAAAAGAAAAGAGCACAAGCATAATTATTTCCATACAATTAACAAAGCAGAATAGCATTAGTCTACAAACTTCTGCCAAGGAACCCAGTATTAAGATTATTTGTTGTTAAACATAAAACATGTCAGCCATGCTGAGCTTGTGGTTGACCCATTTAGGCTATATTTGGGAACGCTCTACTATGAAACATATTAAAAATATGCTGATATAGGCAAATATGGGCTTCAAGATGTGTATATTAAGAGCTATTTTATTTCAAGTCCTAAAAGTACAGTATTTGAGTCCTATTATAATTACTTATAGCAGTGTAAAAAGTTGGCATATGAGACTACATAAACTCATCTCTGTTATCTCGACTGTTGTAGACGTGGCTTCAAAAGCAAGCAAAACCAGAATTCGGCTTTTCTAAAAACTACCCATTATAAATATGAGTAATGTATGGGAAACCATACTTAAGTATACCCTTCTACACATTTTCATTTTTTCTGTAGCAAGGTTATCTTCCAAGAAGGAAGGTTCTGTCCAAACAAGCATTCAGGGGCAATGATATTGACGCTATTGATTCAAGTTCCCGTGTTCTCAGTTTTCCGACCTGTACCAGTATACTTTTGGATGCCATAGTAAAGACCTGGGAGGAACCTTCTCTATCTGTATTGCAGTGAAGGTAATATTTTACGTTTTAACCGAGCCGCAGTGGAATGTCAGAGTAACACATAACAGTATATTTTATCTTCATAGTCTATATTTGAAAATGACACTTAAAATAAAACCCATCAATTGAAACAAAACATTTCTGGTGGGAATGGAGATTCTTACTTTCCACAATGGGTACGGTAATATATTTCTTTCCAATCAATCTAATCAGCCCAAAGTGATAATAGCAAAAATCCACTAAGTGCACCGAAACATCATGCAAATAATGTGTATTTCTGTAAGATAGAGACCAGTTGAGCCTTAAGCATTAATCGCATCTCTTGGTCTCATCTATGCAAAGTAGGATTAGAGCTAAAATGATGACTTCTTAATCCCTTTGATTTTCCTTTACTAAATAAATATTAATCTACAAATCAGAAAGGTTCTGCCAGGTATTACAATGCGCACAATGTACATTAGGAACATACTTAACGGTTATGTAAATTGCACTCAATTTTACAAGCTGCTCATTGATGAGACTGGTCCCAATCCATTTCCTCTTCAACCCTCAAAAATCCCTCTCAGATTTGAAAGTTTAAATTCATAATCCTACTAAACAGAAAGATTAACCTTGGAATCCATTAAGTCTTTCTTGAAAGAAATTCACTGCATTAATCATGTCAGAGAATTAACAAATCATATTACCATGTTTATTTATATGTCAATACTTTCAACCCGCAAATCCACCACAATACAATCCTTCTCTTGGTAGAACTTCAGCAGCAGTGGAAATACTACTAAACTCTATAGAACAGAGACGATCGGGATTATTTCTTGGTACAAATGATTTGCTTGTTCATTGGTATTGGTTATTCGTCTTGGGTACAAAACCATTAAAAAATGCAGTTACTTTAAAAATGGCATTAATATAATAAACCTGCATTGGTCCCAGGTAGAGTTGGTGCAAATTGATTCGCAAGTCCCATTCAATCGGCCACTACAGTAGTCTGTGGCCACTGATTGGGAAAGGGAGTACCGTCTCTTCCCTGCCAGAATCTGCAACTCTTCTTTTGATTATCTGGCGTCGTGAAAAGTCATTGTTGTGGCACGATGCTAGGCTGGATAGTCGAAAGAAGAAGGTACTACCTCTCCCGTCCAGTAGCCGCAGCCCACTGTCAAGGCCGATGGAAGGGGATGTGCAAATAAATTTGCACCAACACTAGTACTGAGACCCAAGAAATGTAAAATAATGCAGTATTTCATTTAATATTTTATGGCAGGCTGTATTGGATTTGCCATAGACAGATTACAGGGTTGTAATATTCTGACAGCCTGGTAGAGTGACAGCTAGGATCAACATCTGCTTTACTATGAGATCATTCCTCCCCATTAATGAACTACAAAATAAAATTAAAAAGATACTTGAAATTTTGTACCCAAAGCCTGAGGTTGCACTACTCAGAGATTGTGATTTATTGCCTACCTTTCTTAATTCTGACACTTGTTGCCATTGCAACCTTGTGTGGACTCAAACCACCATCTACATCAATATCTATATTCAAACTTGCTTAAAAGAGGACCCATTAGCTCTCCAGGTCTCAATTTTAATAATATATTCCATATTAAATATTGTATCGTTCCTCTGTTATCCCTTCTAGAAATATATAAATACATTGACTGCTGGGTGTTACCACCAAGGAATGTGTCTTTACAAAATTGGATATCGTACAATCACTCCTGACAGTATAAGAGTGTGATACACCCTTTTGACAAGAGGAACAGTAACATCCAGTATTCAATTCATACATTTCTTAGAGTAATGACAAAGGAACTGTACTTTATAGAGCTCTAAAAAAATATTCCCTATAACTGGCATTATTTGGCTTACACGTATATAAAGAGAAATGTCAGGAAAGCGTATAGGTTCTTACTGATTTAAGTCAATCACAGCCAATCACTGAGCAAACAGAGTGGCTTTGCTGAGGAAGACGGCATGAGCTACTGAGCTCAGTGATTGACTGCAGTGGTAGTGTGCTCTGTAGTTGTGATGTCACCACTGCAGCCAGTAAACAATGAATGGATAAGCAGGGGAGAGCTGTTGCTAGAGTAGAGGAGGGTGAGTACTACCCATATTTGTTTTTTTAGAAGTGTCCAAGCGTTTTGGTAAATATGTTTTGATTGTGGAAAACCCCTTTAATATTGTATTCTCTTTTCCTTTCTGGTAGTTTAAAACTATGTGAACAATAGCTGAATAAAATGAATGCCACCGAGTAATGAAGACAGCAATGTACATGCATTTAGTGGAACATTTACAGAACATGACACAAAAAGTCAAAGCCCCATTCACGCATTTCTTTTTAAGGCACTACTATGCCGGTAGGAGTATTTGTTTGAGGAGAAGAAAAGTATCATAAGTCAGTGTTGGTTCATTCATCTTACAGAAAAACTGGAATATTCTATGAAAAAGTTTATAAAGCATAAAGTGCCTTATTTCATGATGATTTCAAACAATTTGCTATTGGCCATGGCTGACTGGTAAATAAGTGCCGAACCATGGTAACTGGTATATAAGTGGACATGCATCTACAGAAAGGAGGAGATTACACTAATGTCCCTTTTAAATAGACCTTTTACCACTAGTTCCACTATGAAATAAGCAGAGTCAATGCTAGTAGTTACCCTTTTCTCTATAGGAAAGATTGAACCCTGAAAAGTAAAATGTCGAAAAAGTTGAGCTCTGTATCCGAGACTTCAAGAAAAAAATTTTAATTTGCATTAGAAAAGATATCGGGGCTCAAGTCTTTCCTAAAGAACACTTTGGAACATCTAGAGCTCCTCAATACGGGTGGTTCTTAAATGTTGTCATCCTTTCTTTTTCAAGTATTTGCTGTGTTTTCCTGGATGCCTTCACCCTGCTGACCCCACCCAAGAGGGGCCCTTACAGTATATTCACTAACGTTATTTATATGTCCAAGGCTTATACCCCAGCATCTCCAATCTGTTGTTGGTAAAGCTATTCACTTAAGAGGTGTCACTGGAACACAAGTAGCTTGAAACGCACGTTTTACAATAATGAAAACCATACCAACCCTTTTATGTTTCTTAGGCTACTATTTTCCTTTGTTTTTCAATATGTGATTCTGGAATTGCTGAGTTTTTATATCAACAGCAAGGTTTCAAAAACAAATACATACTGTGCTTCTTTGAACTAAAGTTCACTTTTCAAAAGGGCACAAACACAAGCATTGTAGTGTCCCCGCAATAGTGGTTCATTAATAATTATTAGTGTGGTTAAGAAACAGAAGGACATTGAGTCAGCAGGGGTTTTGAAGTAATCAAAAGTAATTTTAAGGCTCCATTCTTTGATAGAAGAAGCCTTAGTGATGCTTCTGTGTACATATATACTTGGTGGAGCTATACAAAGTAGTGTGTTCATATCCACATGGGAGGAGGGACCCCTGTTGTTTTAACAAAGCAAGTCAGAGTTTTAAGGCATCATTAAACAATTAGACGATGAAGTCGGTCCTATGAAACCATAATTTACGACTATGTTCTAACAACATCCCAACAATAAAGTTTCTATTCTTTGGTTACTGAAAAAGAAAAGTTTGTCTGAAGCCTAACACCACTGTAATTATCTTCATAAAACTAATCACAGGCCAGGTATTTCGGGAAACATTCCATTTCTATTAGCAACCCTCCAAGTCATGATGATTTAAAAAACAGGCTGTATGGGGCTGAGAGAAAGTATATTTAAAGCCTTTCAGTACATATTTAAACCTTGCGCTCAACACCCCTTACTGGTGATGCTGGTCAGGCAATTAACAGATGGCGTCCAGATCTTACAAAAGCCAACACTCAATATGGTTTATTAGGATTCAGCACTTTGTTGAAGGTCCATCTTTGAGGAAATATATAGCTTTCAAAACCCAAGACTTCTTAGAGGTCATTGTGGTTGGGGGTCTGAGTTGCATAAGTGTCAATAGTTTGATTTTTTTACATTTCTAGATCTTTCATATTTTTTGGTAATAGGTTATTAATTCACTTAAGTTTGATGCATAAATGAGAAGAGACGGTTTACTTCTGGAAAGCGTCATCTATTTGTAATTATTTTTTTACTGTTTTGCGCTGAGGCGTAATTTGTCTGTTGTGTAGACGTGAAATGAGCAATTCGGTAATTAACTTTTGTGTTTTTAGATGTATGAACCTTAATTAGATTTCATTATAAACAAACAAATGTCAACCACAATTATAAGGTCCTTGCTTTACCCTCACATTATCCCTTTTCAAACAAACTTGATGTCACACAAATTATAATCAAGCGGACAGCAATTCAGAGTCGAATTCTACATGATTTGCCAGTAACCTGATTACCTTAACTTCAATATCATTACAGGAAAAGTATTTTAAGATAAATAATTACCAGAATTCCAACAGGAGACAAGCTTAATTGTATTGATTCAGGAGAACCAGGCATAGTGGGAGAGAGCTGACGGAATAATGTTATCTTAAATCTACCCTTTCTATTAAAATGATATTGCCTGGCAGGAAAAAGGTAATCGGAGATAGGTGTATGAAAAATCAGATACAGAGCTCAAATAATTATTTTACCCAATTATCTCCTGCAAGAAGCAACAAAATATCACTGTGGAGCAACCTTATGGAACGGAGTTGTTGGGGGCTTTATTACAGAGTGGTTCATCTGTTATAGGCAAGAACAAGCAGATCTGCCAGGACATAATGGAGGTGAATGATTAGTTGTGTAGCACTGTGAGTGAACTTCTCCTCAATGCAATAAGAGTTAATTAAAGTTTACCACCAAACATCAACCAAAGTAGGATGTTGATCGTGTTTCAGCATTAAGTGCAAGCAGACAATGGTTGGCAGCAATTAGAACAGCTATCAAATGACCCGCAATGATAATTATACATTCAAAACAGCTAAAAGAGCTGAAAAAAACTAATCAGCTTTCCTTTTTTTTTCTTCTCTCTCTCTCTCTTTTCTCTTTGCAACGACAATTCGAAGGGCAGGAAACAGGTATCAGATTATTTCAGTTTAACACTGCAAATCAATAGAATTAAACAAGCAGGAGTTGTCTGAGTACATTATCTAGCAAAGAACAATTTACTGTACCTGATGGACGAGATCCTGAACCCATTCACTGAATGAGCACAAAAAGGCAAAGTGGATATGTTTCAATAAAATGTTCTGCAAGCCTGCTGATTAGAAGAATGGCTATGTAGACCATATACTCCCCCCCCCCCCCCCCCCCACCACCCCAACTTCATAATTAAAGCATTCTTTGCTGAATGTTAAAGCATTTGTTGTCTCCTATGGTAAAGAATGTTATCATTTTCCCTTATTTATTTTGCTTAAAATCTAATGTTTTTATTTATATTTGCTAGCATTTTATTATATTATGTGTTCATTAAATAGAAATAATTTACATAAAAAAGGACATTCTATATTACTAGAAATTCTACCTCCTGGCGTCTTTGTACTAAACCTTTCTGTTTAATGTATGCAAGATAACATCAGCGAAAATTATTTTCATAAAATGGCTCGCTGCTTTGCATAGTTATTGGGCTGCAGCCTAAAGCTATTTTACAGATTTTATTTTCTACCCTTACTAACAAACCTGATTTTCCAAACTAATACTGTTATGGTAGGGATTTGAGCACAGAGTTGGCTAATCCCAGTATTTCCCTAGAGCTGTATTTAAATCATGGCCCACTCCAGTACAAAAGTGTCTCCAAAAGCCCTTCTGCCCCCTTCAGCACTCATACGCTCATTGGTCCTGACATTTTCACTTCAGACTTGACAAATGAGCCGACGGCTGTGATCTGATTGTGCTTTATCTAAGATATATCATTAGCTCTCATCACTATCTCCTAATGTAGCTTCCCTCATTGAATGCTTTGCAGAAGTCCTAGGCTCTGTTTGATACACAGTTCAATAATGTTAGGCATCTAATGGAGACATGAAAAAGGTGGGACGGTTTCAAATGATCTACCAATAATTGGGAAAGTATTAATTCTCCTGAATATTGGAAATTGTAACCTAATTTGATGATTTTTAGTAACTTTTTCATTACTATATGGTATAAGATTTTGACTCCTATGGAAAATCCAGAGGATTTTTTATTGATTTACATCCAAATATTGCATTAATATAGTTTCCTATTTTATGTTGAAATGTGTTTCGAGTTTATATAGTATATCGATTTGGGTAGCCTGATATTTAAATCCTCCACCCTATGCAGTACTAGTGGATATCTGGTTGCTTAGTTTAGCTTCTCATCAGGGCAATCAGTCAAAAAATTGTATTCTGAAAATTCAATGCACCAGAATTTCATTCTTCAAAAAAAAACCTTTTTATTTCATGTTTAAAATGTAAAGTTTTTGCTGCATACAGCCTGTATTAAGCACAAACATAACAGAAAAGGTAAAATACAAATTAGTCTGATGCCAATCATAGTCAATAGGGTAAGAAACCATGTTTGGATCATTGTCACTCGGAACTTTTAGCTTAAACCATAAACCCTCAAGAATTAGCTGTAGTACAACAACCTCGGGAAATGGAGGTCGTTGGCTTTGAGCTAAAGTGCTATTCACTTTTAGGCTCAGTAAAAGGTTTCATATGTTTGTTCGTATTGGCAGAAACCCACCCTCATCTCCAGGGAACAATAAAACCAAGTGCCTATAGGAGGTTGTAGAAATCAGTGGTGAGCCACTTTAGGTACTACACATGATGTCCCTGTTGACAGTGAGTACTTAACCAGGTTTCTAGGCCCTGCAAAAACTGGCAAACAACTTAAGTTGAATCTTAAGGACATAATGATTATAATTGATGATGCAAATGAGTTTAAAGTTGTTAATGATCATCATCAATGTCTATGATACTAGAAATGATGAGCGGCGATGGCTAAAAATCTGCCTCATTAGTAGGAACACTCTTTCAAGCTTCAAAAATTGAAGTAAATGCTATGGTTTACTTTACTGTGTCTCTGTCTAAAAAAAAACCATTCTGGTTAAAAATTAAAATAGCTTTATCTGGGGAAAATCTCAATGTCTATGACTATGACAGCCTGTAATCCCTTATCACCATTGATGGCTAGAAGAGATGTCCATCTCAGTTTATTGACCTCACCTCACCTCTGAGACTCCACATTGCTGTCTAAAGAGGTTGGATTACATGTGATAACTCTTTGTACATCCCATGATGTGACTGTTAAACCAATTATCTCATTAAGTATCCTCTTATCCTTTCTTGTAGTTAAGGCAAACAAAAACTATCTTTAGGAGATACAAAAGTCTTCTTTTTTTTAAGAAATTGTGTGCCCTTTTTTTGGGGAATTGAGTAAGATGTTGGCATCATTGAAATTACTATTTGCCAATATTGGTCTAATGGTGGGGTTAAACTACCTGACCGTCAGTGTTAAACAACCACTGATTGGTACATTTTTGTCAATCGGTGGTTATTTATTAGCCTGCTCATGCAGGAAGATTGCATGTAGCATGCGCACAGAATGATTAGTAATAGACAAGGTGCTTGTCTTCTCAACATCACAGGATGAAGTGCTATTGAGAATGATGATCTTTAAAGCAAGCCAAAAAATCATTGAACCTGACGAACAAGTATTTCTCCTGTTTGTTGGATGATTGGCAAAATGTTCAGATTGCACAATTATGAGCATTCCTGGGAACACTTGTTCCTGATAATGGTGCAGTTTAAGCTCACCTTAAGGTGGTCTGGTGTGTGTTAGTAAAAAGTCTCTACACACATGGGTAATGTGTCCATAAGCCTCCTTGAACCCAACATATGCCCAAATAATGCCCTTTTGCCATACAATGGGTCGGTATGCATCAGAATAATAAGAAAGATGTAGTCCGCCATACTTTCCCATTCAGAGGGATACTGTTAAAAAATATCTACTGCCTGGCCATCTTATATCATTTTATATCTATACAGTGGCTATAGTTTAACAATACATGTGGGAATACTCCTGACGTGTACTTCTGCAGTGTGAACACGAGCCAAACAGACATAAAAAAGCCAAAGTGACACAAATTTTACAAACAAAATGCAAATTTGACATTCACTTTTATTGTCTGACCTAGACCACATCCATCATATATAACTGCTGATTGCTTGCACTGATTTATCGTGCATTTGTACTTTTGCCCTTTGCCAGTAAACAAGTACATAACCCCCAACATATCGAATCAATATCCCAATGGCAAAAACCTTCACATTAATGTATTTACCTGTGATAAAAAACTAGAAAAAAACCTAAAATGTAGCTTATTCCTATTTCTACACAAATTTCACATTCGGGATTCTACTATGTGTCATTTATCCCAAATTTGAAAGCTATGTCTCCTTAATCATAGAGGATTTTTTGCTCCGTTCAGACACTATGAACTGCTCACCCTATCTCTGCAAAGGCAGATTAGCATGAAGCTAAGGAAATGCAATATCTAATCCACTTAGCATGTATAATTAAGAAAAAAGATTTGTACAACACTTCTCTATTTGTCTGACATGTTGCAACAGGCCTTCACTATGCCAGGCCGAACAGGCCTACCAGTGCTCAAAAGCTTTGTGTGGATGATGTATTAATCAGGATATTTTATGTGCATTAGCCATTATTAGTGAGCTGTACAAGGTTTCCAAGCCAGGCATAGAAATGGGATGACATGTGGAATACACAAGCTCTATAGGTATTGCATAACCAAAACAAGATGTCTTACTCATCATAACGATATCCACTAGAATCATATCTAGAATAGATGTAACTAGAGAAAGATGAAAAAGGGAGTAATTAACATAATATGATAAAAGCTTTATTCTATAGGCATTGTAATCTACATAAAACTATAGGAGTTGCGTAGTGCGTTAGCATTAGTATTATTAACACCAGTCGTCCAGGCCCAACAGGAATGGAGGTTTCTCTGTAGGACGTTTATCTAAAGGATTACTATGGATATCGTATAACTTTTACGGATCCTGGTCCCCTAAAATAATGTACTAGTAAAAAAAAAAAAACAACTCATGTACCCCAATATTCTGTTTTATTGTGGAAACCATTCTAAATGAGGTTGTGGCTATATCATCTTACTTCTACTGAGATTCTCATGTAACTTCATGCCTGGAATGGAAAGGATTTAACTCTTTTAGGTCTAGAGGGCTTTAAATGCACTGAAATTCCAGAAAAGATTAACGGCCACAGGTCCGATACAAGTACATCATAGGAAAGCCATGTAATATTTCTGTACACTGCTGCACAGGCTAAAACTGTACTATGCTCTGGGCCTTTGCCCACTCAGTAAGAATGCAGACAGCACATAAGCTACCATTAGCCCATGTGTTATCCAATTCTCCAGCGGTTGGAGACGTGCCAGTGACAACACATGCTGCTTGCTTAACCATGTTTTAAAACAGAAATTAGATTTAAAAAAAAAAAGAAAGAAAAAAAGTAAAAAAAGAAGGTATATTTTCCTTAAAGAAATCCAGCTTCTGCAAGAACATTCTTCAGAAAGTTTGTCTTCTACTTGTAATGAAGAATTTTACCAGAAGACGGAACAATTCTATACATGTGGTCTCCCCATCTCCCTGCAGAAAGGGCTACTTTTTTTTTTTACTATGATACAAGGAACATGTTGACCCAGTCAGAAATTTGGAAAAGGGACAGCATCTAGTTGGGTAAACATCTTATTTTCTATATAATACATTGCACTCTAAACCACAAAGCACAGTAACAACGCGCTCTTGACTTTTGGCAGCCGATTTTACCAAGTGGGATCTACAATACAAAACAAAAAAACACAAAAATGCAACAAATGGTAAAAAGCTCTTAAAAAACAGCGACAATTTTTTTTCTCTCTCTTTTTAAACAAGCACCAGACTCCAAATCCCCAGTGAACTTGACAGCATGTGTTAGGCAACTTCTGGGAGTTAGCAATAAACAAATCAGGTCAGCATCTGGCAGAATCTGCCAACACTTGTCTTTGGTGGCACTAAATTGATAATTATGGTGACCTGACACTAAGAAAGATGGTGCTTAATGTACATACAGATAAATAATTATCCCCACTGTATTTAATTTACAAATGTGCAAAAAGGACCAGTTCCCACCTTCAAAAGTGTCTAGACACTTAGGGTACTTTAACTGCTCTAATTACTGTTGAGAGCACATAATTAGAAGCACTGATCACACTGTCAACAGCTAGCCAGCTCCAGCATAGCACTAACTTACTAAGAAAAATATCAAAACGCCATCCAAATGCAAATCATGTCCCTAACACAGAAAAGGAACACAGAGAACATGATACACATTACCATCGAAGACAGAGGGAAATGTGCACGGGCAAATAAAGCTACAGGAACGACCTGTGTGTAGAACAACTACACATGGATAGATACAGAGATAGATAAAGAGCTAGATAGGAAGATAAGAAGATAGATAGATTCAGAAATAGATAAAGAGATAAATAGATACAGAGATAGATACAAAGATAGATACATACAGAGATAGATATAGATAGAGAGATAGATATAGATAGATAGGGCTTAATAACATAGATAGACATAGATAGGTAATATAGATATAGATATGAGACATGGACATATGAGAGATGGATATATGGATAATGCTCAACAATATAGATAGATAGATTGCTTAAAAACATATAGATAAATATAAGACAAAGAGATGGATAGTCATTGATTAATGATAGATAGATAGATAGATAGATAGACAGAAAGCCATATAGACATACGTATACTAATCAATGATATGTAGATAGACAGATAGATGTAACAGAAACTCATATAGATGATAGATAAATGAACATATATTTATTGAATAATTAATGTAGTCAGACTTACAGAAATACCATAAGTAGATTCATTGACCATTAGCTAGTTACGTAGACACTGCCAGTGTCTACCTAACTGCTGCCAGATATACATTAAACATACTGACTAATGCCACAGATAGATCTTAGGCAATAGATCTTACTGACATACAAAGATATATATATATATTGTACATAGTTAATAGTGAAAAGATGAAATACATTTAAATAAGTGGAAAGGTACATTGAAAGCTATAACCAGCTATGGATCAATCCACAGATTACGTTATCATACAGACACGTATTCCCATACATAGATATTAACATATATAAATCTATCAATTGAACATAATGATTATCTTGTGACAAGCATCTAAGGCTAACCAAGCATCGATTCCTGTGTGAAAAAATAGCAAATAATCAATACTGGAACCAGTGTAAGGCTGACGAGGCTACGACTGTGTGGTCATGTTGCACAACTACCAGCAATACACACAGACCTGTATTTTCCATTCTTCGACAGATTTGTATCACATGTATCGCTTCATGTGATGGTGAAAGCTGAGGACATCTATAAGGTTTCTGAAATCGGAGCTTTTACTTGTATTCCAATGTCTTGGACAAATATAACTTTAGGTAGAGCTAAGCAGAAGAAGAAAGAAAAGAAGGCCTTGCATTTTCATCTTGCTTTCATCTTGGTCATTCATTCAACCATTCTGTGTCCTATTCAGCCGAGCTTTTCATTATGCAAAAAAATGCTAATCCTTTTCCGATGCTTTCACACTTGTATAAACCACCATTCCTTCAACAGAAAAGTAATTATATCAGTTTACCTTCCTGTCAAAAACAGGATTAATATTCTGATAGCAGAATTTTTTTTTCAAATTTTTTTTTTTTGCAGTAGGAAGTTAAAGATTACTAGGTAAGGTATTAGTGAGAGCAAGAATTTTTTTTCTTTCTTGAATATGAATGTGTTAGCCAATGCAAGAGGATAAGAAAAAAAAAACACTTCTTCAGCTGCTGAGGGAAGTCTTTTCAATCACAGAACTGACCTTCCCATTGCAGGGGCCCGGGCAGAATAAGCCTCATTCGGGTCTATTAATCAGAGACAAATTATGAAAGAATGTGGCTGGACTGGTTGACACTATCCTATCTTGGAAGACTCGGTAACAGCCTTGTAACAATGTCCTCTTCATGGGTAATGAACAGCCATGACAAATAGAGCAGAGCAACTATTTATTTGCATATGCAAATTCCCCCACAAGGGAAACATGTACAAACAAGTGTCATTGTGAGGTGGATTAGGCAAACAACGTTTTCTTCTTAGGGTGCTCTGCAACCCTAGAACATTAGTCAGCACAATTAAACCAGTCTCCATGACTACTAATGAAATTTTACCATGGTATGAGTTAAATTAGATAGCTAGCTATGTCTCCTCCATCCAACTTGAAATCCATTATTACTGCGGGACAATGCAGCAATTGTGCTTGACTGATCCTTGGCAGCTCAACAAGCCTCGAAAGTTGACTATTTGCATATGTTAATATAATTAAGCACTAATTACATGAAACTTGTACATATTCAAAGCACTTTCCCCACTACGATTTTTTTTTTGTCTTTGAATGTTGGCCAAATCCTTAACCTTCTGAATGGTCTGGAGCAAGGAGCTCTGCCTTTGGGTGCAGCCCCAAGGCAAGACACAGAAAGGCTCTTCCTCTGTAAACATTGAGCTCAACCTGGCCTCTCATATTTCCATCAACACACTGGACGTCGTCAATGTACCTACACTCATTGTAAGGTAAAGCAGCCTACACTCACCTGTACACAAGCGCACATATGATTTATAATAAGTCAGCTAAAAAATATACATAGAAAACACCAAAACAACAACTTATAATATCCAATGTGTCTATTTGGGCCTGCTCCATATGTTTTTCAATGAGTTAATGCAACAAATATTACAGTTGCACTGCTTTAGTCATATTTTACATGAGAAAACAAGAAAAGTGTAGAAAAAAAGAGCAAGCAGTAACTAATGATCTTAGCCTAAATATATGCAGAGGCAATTAAGCAATGTTAATTACTATGACAGCAGTTAATTGAATATAATTAGATATTTTAAGCCATTGAATAAAGCAGAGTTAAGATTAATTTTATTGAGATTAATTGTAAATAAGAATAGATTAACTGGGCGTTTTGACATGCATTGAAAGTGGCTCAGAAAATGATCTAGAATAGATCATGCAGAAGAAGAAGAGAAAATTAATTCCTATATTATTCCAATGTCACACCTCAGATTCATCTCCTGAATAAACACTACATTTCTAACCGAAATAGACAGGAATCTTTAATAAAAACAAACAGCTTGTCGAGATTAAAGCTCCTTTTGTCCTTTTTCATGGGCATTTCTTTTTACCAGACTAAATTAAGCGAGTCTGCAGTAGGGTTTTTTCGGAAGGAACATTTCACACTGAATGGAAAAAATGTTCTATGACATATGAAATTCATGCAGCTGTGCGGAACTTAGTCCAGCTGGTTAAAGACTATATAAACCACAGCAACTGATAGGATACAGGCCTATACTGTTTTTTTTAAATTGATTTTTACTTAAAAAATATATTTTTGAATTTTACCTGTTAATAGAATTTTGGAATTCTAGTGATATGAATAATAAATAGTTTTCAAAAAAAAAATTCATCGCCTACAACGTCTTCTTAAACAGGAGCTCGGT